>NW_024714087.1:107500-290000 GCF_018991925.1 Homarus americanus
ACACAGCAGGAGGCTAGGGTGCCACTCAGACCAAACACAGTAGGGAGGCCGGGTGCTGTACTCACACTCAACACAGCAGGGAGGCCAGGTGCTGTACCTGACCAAACACAGCAGGAGGCCGGTGGTGCTGCACCAGGCTAAAACACAGCAGGAGGCCAGGTGCTGCACTCAGTCCAAACACAGCAGGGTGGAGGCCAGGCAAGCACCAGACCAAACACAGCAGGAGGCCAGGTGCTGTGCCCAGAGACCAACACAGCAAGGAGGCCAGGTGCTGTACTCAGACCAAACACAGCAGGGAGGCCAGGTGCTGTACCTGCACAAACACAGCAGGGGAGTGCCGGTCGCTGTACTGCACTGGCACAAAGTAGGGAGGCCAGGTGCTGTACTCAGACCAAACACAGCAGGGAGGCCAGGTGCTGTACCAGACCAAACACAGCAGGGAGGCCAGGTGCTGTACTCAGACCAAACACAGGAGGCCAGCTGCTGTGCCTGTGAGTCCAAACACAGCAGGGAGGCCAGGTGCCTACTCGCACCTGTAAACACAGCAGGAGGCCAGGTGCCACTCAGACCAAACACAGCACGGAGGCCAGGTGCTGTACTCAGACCAACACAGCAGGGAGGCTAGGTGCTGTACTCGCACTAAACACAGCAGGGAGGCCTGGTGCTGTACTCTCAGACCAAACACAGCAGGGAGGCCAGGGTGCTGGCACGAGACCAAACACAGCAGGGAGGCCAGGTGGCTGTACTGGGACCAAACACAGCAGGAGGCCAGGTGCTGTACTCAGACCAAACAGCCAGCAGGAGGCCGGGTGCTGTACCCACACTCAAACACAGCAGGGAGGCCAGGGTGCTGCCTGCACCAAACACAGCAGGGAGGCCAGGTGCTGTACCCATGTGCCCACAGCAGGGAGGCCAGGTGCTGTACTTCCAGACCAAACAGCCAGCAGGGGAGGCCAGGTGCTGTACCAGACCAAACACAGCAAGTTGAGGCCAGGTGCTGTACCAGACCAAACACAGCAGGGTGGGGGGGGAGGCCAGGTGCTGCACTTCAGACCAAACACAGCAGGGAGGCCAGGTGCTGTACTCAGACCAAACACAGCAGGGGAGGCTGTGTGCTGTGTACTCAGACCAAACAGAAGCAGGAGGCCGGGCGCTGTGCTGCACTAAGCACACAGCAGGGAGGCCGGGCGCTGTACTCGCACTAAGCACAGCAGGGAGGCCGGGTGCTGTACTCACACTAAACACAGCCAATGTTGACGTAGATGTTCATTATATAAACATTTCGACGAATTAATGTAAACAATTATGTAAATTTTATCGTTGGCCATGATACCAGATAAACGACCTGGCCTCATAGCTGTCGTTGGCCATGATACCAGATAAACGACCTGGCCATATAATTGTCGTTGGCCATAACACCAGATAAACGACCTGGCCATAAATTGTTAGGTAATAATATGTGTAAAATCGTCTCCCCGTTACCAATACTAAGTCATTTTTTCCCATTTTCTTTGATTTAGTCACAGAAAACGGAACGAGTTGCATGGAAATAACGCTGTAGTTTATCATCAGTAACATAACATCACTTAACGCCAGTAAAAATGTATAATTATCTCAGTTTATTAAAGCCTGTTATTAGATGAGGAAAGAAATGAGGTTAGGTTAGGTTAGGTTAGGTTAGGTTAGTTGAGCTTAGGTTAGGTTAGGTTAGGTTGAAGGGGTTAGGTTAGGTTAGGTTAGCTTAGGTTAGTTAGGTTAGGTTAGGTTAGGTGAGCTTAGGTTAGTTAGGTTAGGTTAGGTTAGGTTAGTTAGTTAGGTTAGGTTAGCTTAGGTTGAGTGTACGCAGTTTAACAGGTAAATAAATACAGTTGGAAACGCTATCGTGACCTCCTGCGTCGTGTTGTGTTAATGCAGACGAACCAGAACACCGCTGCCAGGGAATTAATATTGTGTGAGTTAATTTTTAGTCTGATGAGTTATGTGAGACGATTAAAAGTTATTATTTTTAATTCCGAAATGGCTTAACCCCGCGCGCGCCTCCCGGAATTACAGTTTAGTTTATTTATACAATTTACCGCGACAACTGACAGTGAACTGCTGTTTTCTGCTGTGTACTGGTGATGGTGTGGTGGTTGTGGTGTGGTGGTGATGGTGTGGTGGTGGTGGTGGTGATGGTGTGGTGGTGGTGTGGTGGTGGTGTGGTGTGGTGGTGGTGTGGTGAGGTGGTGGTAGTGGTGGTGGTGTGGTGGTGGTGGTAGTGGTGGTAGTGGGTGGTGGTGATGATGTGGTGGTGGTGTGGTGAGGTGATGGTGTGGTGGTGGTGTGGTGAGGTGGTGGTGGTGGTGGTGGTAGTGGTGGTGGTGATGGTAGTGGTAGTGGTGGTGGTGATGGTGTGGTGGTGGTGTGGTGAGGTGGTGTGGTGGTGGTAGTGGTGGTGGTAGTGGTGGTGGTGATGATGTGGTGGTGGTGTGGTGAGGTGATGGTGTGGTGGTGGTGTGGTGAGGTGGTGGTAGTGGTGGTGGTGGTGATGGTGGTGGTGGTGTGGTGGTGGTGGTGGTGGTGGTGGTGGTGATGGTGGTAGGTCGTGTTACTCTACTTGAGACTGACAAATATTATTATTATAGTGTGTGTGTGTGTGTGTGTGTGTGTGTGTGTGGTGTGTGTGTGTGTGTGTGTGTGTGTGTGTGTGTGTGTGTGTGTGTGTGTGTGTGTGTGTGTGTGTGTGTGTGTGTGTGTGTCACAGACAGTAATAATCGTCTAATTCAGCCATAAAACACAATTCTGATTTCATAAATCAGTAAAACTTTTTCTTCTATTGTTAGGTTAGGTTAGGTTAGGCCAGGCCAGGTCAGGTCAGGTAGGTAAGGTCAGGTCAGGTTAGGTAAGGTCAGGTTAGGTTAGGTTAGGTGAAACAAACTACTTATCCAGCTAGACAATATACAAATCGTTATACAATAATTTAGAAAAACACATATTTTAGTCCGTATGAGTTACAGTCCTCTTAACACACACACACACACACACACACACACACCTCACACACAGGGACCTCCAGTTGTTATTGTGAAAGGTAAGTTGCCAAATAGTCTTTTTGAAGTGTTTCTTTTAGTGTAGTTCCTTCGACACACAGGTTGCTCCTCCGTTAATTTAATTCACTAACTTAAAAAGAAAGAAACATAATTTTAATTTCCAACTTCAAAGTGTTTCTCAAAGTTCGTTTGATATCTAGTGGAGGAGAAACTGTCCAGGTAATTGGATCATGGACGACATTTGAGCTGAAGAAATAATTACGGTGCTTCTACGTCTATTATTTCCCCTTCCGTTTAATGTGTGTGTGTGTGTGTGTCTGTCTGTCTGTGTGTGTGTGTGTGTGTGTGTGTGTGTGTGTGTGTGTGTGTGTGTGTGTGTGTGTGTGTGTGTGTGTGTGTGTGTGTGTGTGTGTGTGTCTGTCTTGTCTGTCTGTCTGTCTGTCTGTCTGTCTGTGTGTGTGTAATAATATATATATAATAATAATCAACGGTTTATTGAAAGTTCTGCAATGGCTGAAAATATACATTGGGCATAAATGACTTATTACATACATTGGTGGTTTAACAAAAGCCTTCAAGAGAAAGGTAAGGAACATACAGTGAACATACAGATTAATGTAGGTGTTGAACAGCAAAAACGTAGTGTAGTAACTCCCTCCCAGATGGTGTTAGGAGGGACCTCACGTGGTGTAGTAGTTCCCTCACAGATGGTGTTATGAGGGGCCTCACGTGGTGTAGTAATTCCCTCACAGATGGTGTTATGAGGGGCCTCACGTGGTGTAGTAATTCCCTCACAGATGGTGTTATGAGGGCCTCACGTGGTGTAGTAATTCCTCACAGATGGTGTTATGAGGGGCCTCGTGGTGTAGTAATTCCCTCACAGATGGTGTTATGAGGGGCCTCACGTGGTGTAGTAATTCCCTCACAGATGGTGTTATGAGGGGCCTCACGTGGTGTAGTAATTCCCTCACACATGGTGTTATGAGGGGCCTCATGTGGTGTAGTAACTCCTTCACATATGGTGTTATGAGGGGCTTCACGTGGTGTAGTAATTCCCTCACAGATGGTGTTATATGAGTGAGGTGTGGTTCCAGGCCTTCCTATCGTAGACGGATTAACACATCGCTGGTAGTTGGGTCTCACGGGCCGTTATCACTGGGTACCTGGGACCTCACTGTGTGAAGGTCAACTTGGGTACCACTGTTACTGTTGAGTTGTTCTCACTGACTTAAGCACTGTTCACCACTGTTCACCTCTGTTTAACACTGGTTCCATTTCTTTCCTAAATGAAATAGTAACTTCTGGCGTGAACTTGTTGATATTCCGGTGGGGAGGAGGGTTCAGGGGAGGGAGTTGGTATGGGCCAACATAACAGTTGACCTGTGTGTGTGTGTGTGTGTGTGTGTTGACTCCATTCTCGTGTTCAGGGCCAAGTAGTACCGGCCAATCAACGAGCGTTATGGCGAGTAATGGCCACTCAAAGAGCATCGTGTGTGTGTGTGTGTGTTAACAGGCTGAGAGCTAGAGACACACACACACACACACACACACACACCGAAGAGTTGTTTTAATTGTGTGTCAGAGAGTGAAAAGGTCAGCTCATGCAGAAAAAAAATATGAAAAAAACACATCCAGCATCAGGTGAGTGGGGTGGGGGGTGTGTGGGTGGGGTAGGGGTGGGGTGAGGGGGTGGGGTGGGGTGGGCGGGTGGTGTGCGTAAGTCGGTGGATGGTGGTGTAGGTGTTTGAACTGAATGTGTATTTGCACCCGCTAAAGTATGCAATGTTTATAATGGGGTTGTTGGAAAGATGGCAAATGAGAGGTGAGGGAGAGGTGAGGGAGAGGTGAGGGAGGGAGGTGGAGGCAGTGAGAGGGAAGGGAGGGGGGATGAAGACGGGGGGGAGAAGGAGGGGTGAGGGGAGATGTGTGTGTGTGTGTGTGTGTTAGGCTGACAGCTAGACACACACACACACACACACACACACCTCGGACTACCACTGTGAATGAACTTGATAGAGGCAGTTGTGTCATCTCGCTTGTATTATGCTAATACATATGTGGCCGTGAGAGTATTTTGTCTATGTCCCTATAAACACTCGCTCCAGAGAGTATCTTTGGCGAGGTGGGATATATGGCACTAAGCTTACATGACACTGGGGGATATGTGGCACTAAGCTTATATGACACGGGGAAATTTGGCATTAAGCTTACATGACACTGGTGGACATACGGCACTAAGCTTTTATGACACTGGGGGATATACGGCACTAAGCTTACATGATACTGGGGGATATACGGCACTAAGCTTACATGACGCTGGGGAGGGATACACGGCACTAAGCTTACATGACACGAAATCCCGGACGAAGCTTAGATAAAAAAAGAATTTATTCAGCATCAAGTGACCTAGTGAGTAACCTGATCCCCGCTATTGACGCCACTGAACTCTTGGGGTTTTTATACAGTACAGGGCGATGGCCGGGTCACAACACAACACACGGTAGGTAGAGGCTGTTATTCTTCTCTTTACTGTGTGTGTGTGTGTGTGTGTCTTGTCTGTGTGTATGTATTGTGTATGTGTGTATGTATTAATGTGTCTGTATGTATGTATGGGTATCCTAATGTGTCTGCGTGTATATATGTATGTATGTATGTATGTATGTGGACCTAATGTGTACGTGTGGTTTTATTAATCTCCTTGAGTGACTCCCGTGCTTGCAGGCAGTCAGGACAACTAATGCCATTTTTCTTCTGATAATTTTTGCTGGTGTTGGCAGGAAGTTCATGTCTGTCTGTCTTATTCTAGCTGTCAGCCCGTTAACAGGGAAGTCTGTGTGTGTGTGTGTGTGTGTGTGTGTGTGTGTGTGTGTGTGTGTGTGTGTGTGTGTGTGTGTGTGTGTGTGTGTGTGTGTGTGTGTGTGGAGTGATAGAGCAAAGGCCGTCAACAACCATACATTGTGTCTTATATACCCAGTGCCACATAGTGTCCCCTACACCCAGTGCCACATAGTGTCCCCTACACCCAGTACCACAGTGTC
The DNA here is from genome assembly GCF_018991925.1 of Homarus americanus. Classification (NCBI taxonomy): domain Eukaryota; kingdom Metazoa; phylum Arthropoda; class Malacostraca; order Decapoda; family Nephropidae; genus Homarus; species Homarus americanus. The sequence goes on from NW_024714087.1 coordinate 113,568, forward strand.
CCCTACACCCAGTGCCACATAGTGTCCCCTAAACTCAGTACCACAGTGTCCCCTACACCCAGTGCCACATAGTGTCCCCTACACCCAGTACCACAGTGTCCCCTACACCCAGTGCCACATAGTGTCCCCTAAACTCAGTACCACAGTGTCCCCTACACCCAGTGCCACATGGTGTCCCCTAAACTCAGTACCACAGTGTCCCCTACGCCCAGTGCCACATGGTGTCCCCTACACCCAGTGCCACATAAACTGTGTGCAGCACTGGCTACCATAAATAAAGTACTTCACCAATTACACGTTATCAATATAAATCGCATTAGTGGTCTTCGACGCGACCATTCAGAAAATAATATGAATTAACTTGAAACTGGTCGTAAATTATGTATTTCTGAGGCAGGTGTGATTAATTAACTCATTTATACATTTGTGATTCTATTTCTATCAGGTGGAAAAGGAGGAACTGGATCGAGGTGGTTGTGCTGCCATGTTTTGTACCCTGGCTGGTCTGACTTGATACAGTATAAGTCAGTTCCAATGACAGGCTTACATGGAAGTCTTATTTTGGGGTGAGAGGAATGGAGTGGGGGTAGGGGAGCCTTCTAGCGACAAATACGCTATCAGGGTTAAAAAAAAAAAGTCCACACCTCTCTACCGAGAACTTTAACCAGACGAGTTAAATAACACAAAAAGTATCGATTTATAGAAACTCACATAAAAACATCTCAACACATACGACCAACTTGTCACCTGAGTTCAATATGTTCACCACAACCTTGAGTGTATCACGAGGTGGCCAGGTGAACATCTTAAGTGTGTAGCCTTCAAGTGAGTTACTAGTGCAGGTTAAAACTCCCGTAAGAGACGTGTGAGTAAGGTCCACTGTGTTGCCCTGGACCTACAGCTACTCACGTGGGTCGAGGGTCACACCTACTGTATAGATAAAGACCTTCACTTCGAGTAGAAAAAAGTTTACATAGACGAGCTGAGTGTAGAATATCACGCTTCAATCTAACCTAACCTAACCTAACCTAACCTAACCTAACCTAACCTAACCTAGCCTAATATAACCTAACCTAAACTAACCCAATACAACTTAACCTAACCTAATACAAACTAACCTACCCTAATGTAACCTAATATAACCTAACCTAACTTAAACGAATAAGCTAGAGTTTTGGTCAGGTTCAGGTTACAATGAACTGTTCTGGTTGAGTTAGTTCCTCTGAGTAAGTCATCGGGTCATGTCTCCTGAGGTTGTGTGTCAGGTACTGGAGGTTGTGTGTCAGGTACTGGAGGTTGTGTGTCAGGTACTGGAGGTTGTGTGTCAGGTACTGGAGGTTGTGTGTCAGGTACTGGAGGTTGTGTGTCAGGTACTGGAGGTTGTGTGTCAGGTACTGTGTGTCAGGTACTGGAGGTTGTGTGTCAGGTACTGGAGGTTGTGTGTCAGGTACTGGAGGTTGTGTGTCAGGTACTGGAGGTTGTGTGTGGAGGTTGTGTGTCAGATTCTGGAGGTTGTGTGTCAGGTACTGGAGGTTGTGTGTCAGGTACTGGAGGTTGTGTGTCAGGTACTGGAGGTTGTGTGTCAGGTACTGGAGGTTGTGTGTCAGGTACTGGAGGTTGTGTGTCAGGTACTGGAGGTTGTGTCATATATTGAAGGTTGTAACTCTCAATAAGCTTCGCAAGGGGGGAGGGGGGTAACTGTCCCAAAGTCCAGTCTCTCCCAGGGTAACAAGCCCCCCACATTACTCAGAGGGGCGCCCCTTTGGTCTGTGAGTGTCCTTCATGAGATGGAAATCATTTACCGTGTTTGGAGGTGTTCCTCTCAACTGTCCAAACATTCGGTCTCTATGTTCAGTTCAAAACCTCCTTGATCCCTGACGAACGAATATATATTCCACAGATTGGCTTTTAGTGTACGTCGAGCTCTTTGTAGTGGAGCCATTAACCTTCCTGGGTGTAGCAGCGTCCACGGTACTGCTCTCAGGTAGAACCGTTCATTACAGTGAAGGATGTGTACTGTGTAGTGCTGATGGTTAGGTTTTGCTTAGTGTACCTGTACATGCTGTACTTGTACTTGTACCTGCTGTACGTGTACCTGTACCTGCTGTACGTGTACCTGTACCTGCTGTACGTGTACCTGTACCTGCTGTACGTGTACCTGTACATGCTGTACGTGTACCTGTACCTGCTGTACGTGTACCTGTACATGCTGTACGTGTACCTGTACATGCTGTACGTGTACCTGTACCTGCTGTACGTGTACCTGTACATGCTGTACTTGTACCTGTACATGCTGTACTTGTACCTGTACTTCTAGTACTTGTACTTGTACATGCTGTACTTGTACCTGTACAAGCTGTACTTGTACCTGTACATGCTGTACCTGTACCTGCTGTACTTGTACCTGTACCTGCTGTACTTGTACCTGTACTTCTAGTACTTGTACTTGTACATGCTGTACTTGTACCTGTACAAGCTGTACTTGTACCTGTACATGCTGTAGCTGTACATGCTGTACTTGTACCTGTACCTGCTCTACTTGTACCTGTACTTCTAGTACTTGTACATGCTGTACTTGTACCTGTACAAGCTGTACTTGTACCTGTACATGCTGTACCTGTACCTGCTGTACTTGTACCTGTACCTGCTCTACTTGTACCTGTACTTCTAGTACTTGTACCTGTACATGCTGTACTTGTACCTGTACCTGCTGTACTTGTACCTGTACATGCTCTACTTGTACCTGTACTTCTAGTACTTGTACCTGTACAAGCTGTACTTGTACCTGTACATGCTGTACCTGTACCTGCTGTACTTGTACCTGTACTTCTAGTACTTGTACCTGTACTTCTAGTACTTGTACTTGTACATGCTGTACTTGTACCTGTACAAGCTGTACTTGTACCTGTACATGCTGTACCTGTACCTGCTGTACTTGTACCTGTACCTGCTCTACTTGTGCCTGTACCTGCTGTACTTGTGCCTGTACCTGCTCTACTTGTGCCTGTGCACTCTAGTACTTGTACTTGGTATTATGTTGTACTTGTACCTGCGGCCGTGCATTGGTAATTGTAATACGCAAATTCATGCTGCACTTGTACCGCACCGCCTCTATTTTGTACCTGTACTTCTTAGTACTTGTACCTGGTACATGCTGTACTTTGTACCTGTACATGCTGTAATTTGTACCCGCACATACGCTGTAATTTGCACCTCGTAATTCGCTGTACGTGTACCCGTACCTGTACCTGTACCCGGTGTACCCAGGCCTGCTGCATGCGTACCTGTACTTGCATCCGTACCTGTACCTGCTTGCACCTGTGTACTTGCCGGTACCTGCTACCCAAGCTGCATCTGTACCTGCTGTACCTGGTACCCGCAGTACCTGTGCCCGCTGTTGCACGTGCATTCAGTACGTTGTACCTGTACCTGCACTGTACCTGTACCTGCACTCTGTACCTGCTGTACCTGGTACCTGTACCTGCTGTACCTGTACCTGCACCTGCACCTGCACCTGTTGCACTGTGTAATTGTACCTGCTGTACGTGTACCTGTGCCTGTACCTGCACCGCCGGTAATCTGCACCCGTTGCACGTGTACTCTGCACCTGCAGCACCTGGTGCCTGCTGTACGTGCACCTGTACCTGCTGTACCTGTACCTGCACCCGCACCTGTACCTGTACCCGTTGTACTCCGGTAACCTGTACCTGCTGTACTCCGCACCTGTACCTGTGCATGTACCCGTACCCGTTGTACCTGCACCTGTACCTGCTGTACTCTGTACCCGTACCTGTACCCGTACTGCCGCATGTGCTTGTACCGTACCTGCACCTGCTGCACCTGGTACCTGCTGCACGTGTACCTGCACCTCGTACCCGCTGCACCTGCACATGCTGTACGTGCACCGTACACGCTGCACTTGCACCTGCACCACGCTGTACGTGCAACTGTACATGCTGTACGCGTACCTGCAATACTGCACTTGTACCTGTAATACGCTGTACCGTACCCGCTGTACTTTGTACCTGTAATAGCTGCACCTGTACCCGCTGTACTTGTACCCGGTATTGATGCTGTATTTGGTACCTGTACATGCTGTATGTACCCGTGACATGCTGTACGTGCATTCCGTGACATGTTGTACTTGCACCTGCATGCTGTACGTGTACCTGTAATGCTGTACGTGTACCTGTACATGCTGTACTTGTACCTGGTACATGCTGTACCTGTACCTGGTACCTTAGCAGTCCTGGAGGTATAACACAAGACCAAGTTATTACTCAGGTGTTCACCTTGTTTACTTTATATCGATATAAATTATTGACTCAGGGTATGATCTCAACGGTGTCCTCCGTTTAACTGTTGGGCCCTTATCTAAAACAAGTATGGTGGTGTGCAGAGGCCAAATAGATACAGCACTCACCTCCTGTCCTAAGGCACCCTCGGTTCATCCAATAGTGAATGGATACCCCTTGCCGGTTAGGTGGTCGAATGTATTGCCAGCCACATCACTCTGGTGTACCCAGGGCTGGTTACAGTGTGCAGTGATGAGGATCCTGACTGTGTGTGTGTGTGTGTGTGTGTGTCGTCAGAACAGTCACACAGCAATAAGCGAATACGGGACTCCTACACCACTGTGGCGACGCAAAGTTTGAGCAGCAGTCGACCGTAATTTTGAAGCTGTGTCCATAAATAGTTGGTAAAAACTATCCCGTCAGAGCGATGTGATGTCGGCTCCCTGAACGACGTGTCGGGGAAGTTACACACTACTGACGACGACTGACACAACTTACTACACAGGAGATGGTGTTAGGTCACAGGAGTTCACAGACAATGGTGTTAGGTCACAGGAGTTCACAGACAATGGTGTTAGGTCACAGGAGTTCACAGACAATGGTGTTAGGTCACAGGAGTTCACAGACAATGGTGTTAGGTCACAGGAGTTCAAGACAATGGTGTTAGGTCGGGTTCACATGGTGTTGTCGGAGTTCACAGACAATGGTGTTAGGTCACAGGAGTTCACAGACAATGGTGTTAGGTCACAGGAGTTCACAGACAATGGTGTTAGGTCACAGGAGTTCACAGACAGTCAGGTCATAGAGGGTAATACAAGGTCAACACATATACCAAGCCATTATGGTTGTGTGTGCAGGAGCAGGTGCAGAGCCTACAGTAACCTGACTCTATCACCCGCTGGCTCTGGCCTGTGCTAGTTAGGTGGGACCACAGTATCACCTGAGCATTTAACACCCTACCTTATGTAACCTGAAGATAAGGCACCCCAAATTTATTTCACACGGAGGTTAACCACCCTAATGCCAACGTAACCTAACCTAACCTAATCCAGTCCCACAAGTATTCTAGTATTGGGGTGGTTAATCTTCAGGTGACCCAGGTATCTACACTGGACCAACACACACACACACTCTGAACACCAACTACCTCTGAACACCCAACATCAATCTGAACACACCCCTCTGAAACTCTGAACACACCAACATACACACACTCTGAACACACCAACACACACACACTCTGAACACACCAACACTAACTACTGATAAACCCGGCTGTATGAACATACTCTTACACACTGGCAATACTGATATAATACCTTGGAGTATAATAACAGCGTCCGGAATGATAAGGATGATAAGGTTTCAGGTTACAATAATATAGGAATGATCGTCCCGCCAGGATGATGAGGTTATATCCAACATGAGTTAATACGAACCTAACACGAAATGCTCCCCGCTTACGTCCATTGACCTGGCTAATTCTAACCTAAGCTGACCTTACTTAACCTAAACCTAACTTAACCTAAACCAAGATAACTTTAACCTAACCTAATTCCAGCTGCTCCGATAATAGTCGGTTCGTAGGTTAGAAGAAGTTACGTTAGGTTAGGTTAGGTGATAGATTTGATATTTCACGGAGAAAATTTATCGCCCAAAATTACTTTTATTGCCAGTTATGGAAACAGGAAGTAATGTGAACTATTTTGGTGATAATATTGACAGAATTCGTGATAAATTCTAGACATTTTTAATATCTACTGAGACTTATCCTTAATGTTTGATAATTATATTGAATTTAGTTGATATATTTTTTGTTTTTATTGTTGTTGTTGTTCAGGAGTAAAGACATACCCGTATATGATATAAAAACAACCCTCTTTAGCCTCCCATTACCATAAAATGATTATATATTAAATTTCCACAAGTATTCTTTTCTTTAATAATGATTACGATAATATACAAAATTTTACAAGTCTTTAAAAAACCTTTGTAGTTGCTGATAAACTTACTGTGTAAATAATGTTTTGTTTTTTACAATAAACCTTAACTCCAGACTAATTTATTTCATAAATGAAAAATCAGAAACTTTGGATGTTTTCTTAAGAACGATATATGTGTATTGCCTTGCTTCTGCGACCAATGTTTATAGGAAAAATGTTTAAAGGAAAAAAAGAATGTTTATAGGGAAGAATGTATATAGGGAAGAATGTTTATTGAGAAGAATGTTTATAGGGAAGAATGTTTATGGGAAAGAATGTTTATAGGGAAGAATGTTTATTGGGAAGAATGTTTATAGGAAAGAATGTTTATAGGGAAGAATGTTTATTGAGAAGAATGTTTATAGGAAAGAATGTTTATAGGGAAGAATGTTTATTGGGAAGAATGTTTATAGGAAAGAATGTTTATAGGAAAGAATGTTTATTGAGAAGAATGTTTGGAAGAATGTTTATAGGAAAGAATGTTTATGGGAAAGAATGTTTATTGGGAAGAATGTTTATAGGAAAGAATGTTTATTGAGAAGAATGTTTATTGGGAAGAATGTTTATAGGAAAGAATGTTTATAGGAAAGAATGTTTATAGGAAAGAATGTTTATTAGTGATGTAGGTCACTGAGGGTACCAGGTAGTGACTGAGGGGTGATGAGGTACCAGGTGGTGATGAGGCAGGTGTGACTGAGGGTAGTGACTGAGGGTACCAGGTAGACTGAGGGTACCAGGTGGTGACTGAGGCACCAGGTAGTGACTGAGGGTACCAGGTAGTGACTGAGGGTACCAGGTGGTGACTGAGTACCGGTGTAGTGACTGAGGGTACCAGGTAGTGACTGAGGTACCAGGTAGTGACTGAGGGCACCAGGTGGTGACTGAGGTGCCAGGTAGTGACTGAGGGTCACAGGTAGTGACTGAGGGCACCAGGTGGTGACTGAGGGCACCAGGTAGTGACTGAGGGCACCAGGTAGTGACTGAGGGGACAGGTGGGACTGAGGTCCAGGTGGTGACTGAGGGCACAGGAGTGACGGGACCAGGTAGTGACTGAGGGTACCAGGTGGTGACTGAGGGTACCAGGTGGTGACTGAGGGTACCAGGTAGTGACTGAGGGTACCAGGTGGTGACTGAGGGTACCAGGTAGTGACTGAGGGTACCAGGTAGTGACTGAGGGTACCAGGTAGTGACTGAGGGTACCAGGTAGTGACTGAGGGTACCAGGTAGGTAACATTATGGCTACCACTATTCACAACTACCATAACTTTACAAACTATCAGGTTAGGTTGGTACCTATTCACAGCTGGGTGGGCTAAGGGTGCCTCGGACGTAAACCAGTGACCTAGGGGCGAGGGTTGTATCCACTACCGCAGCAGTAACCTAACCTAACCTAACCAACCTAATCTAACCTACAGTCATTTAAAATATGAAAAAAAATGAAAAGGATATGATTTTTTAAGATTAATACACATATTATTTTCCCACTCAGTGACTACATTTTAAAACACGAAGTCCTCATGTTTGTCTCGGATAAGAAACATGATAACATTACTTCCCAGGTAGAGAAACATGATGTTTTTGGTTTAATATAATTCATGTTCCTATTCACTGGTTCCTGTTCACGAGGGAATTATTACTAAGATAAAATAACATAGGAAGACCTTGTATGGTTATATTCTAGATATACAAAAATAATGAACTAAAATAAAGGATAATTGGGAATATATAATAAAATGTGGAGTCAATAGAGTCAGATTAACGATGGAAAAGGTTCAATTAAACTGTAATAATACGAGAATAAATAAATACAGCAACACAAAACTGGGGATATTTGATAACATTTCGAGTCATAAACGACCTGAAGTAAATTGATAATCTAGTTTGGCATGTAAACGTCACATAACAGAGGCCGAGTGGTTACAACGCTCGACCTACTATCCTAAGTGTCGCTGGTTCGTTCCTGAGTCACAGTTCAGGAAGCGCTGTATAGTTTGGAAGTGAAGGAGGCAGAGTGTATTGCCGCCCATGATGTCAGGTAAGGCTAGCAAACACCTGTACCGTGTAGGGGTGGTGGTAGGGGGAACACACCTGGTGACCTGTACAGTGTAGGGGTGGTGGTAGGGGAACACACCTGGTGACCTGTACAGTGTAGGGGTGGTGGTAGGGGGAACACACCTGGTGACCTGTACAGTGTAGGGGTGGTGGTAGGGAACACACCTGGTGACCTGTACAGTGTGAGGGGTGGTAGGGGAACACACCTGGTGACCTGTACAGTGTGGGGTGGTGGTAGGGGGAACACACTGGTGACCTGTACAGTGTAGGGGGTGGTGGTAGGGGAACACACCTGGTGACCTGTACAGTGTAGGGGTGGTGGTAGGGGATCACACCTGTGACCTGTGCAGTGTAGGGGGTGGTGGTAGGGGGAACACACCGGTGACCTGTACAGTGTAGGGGTGGTGGTAGGGGAACACACCTGGTGACCTGTACAGTGTAGGGGTGGTGGTAGGGGGACACACCTGGTGACCTGTACAGTGTAGGGGTGGTGGTAGGGGAACACACCTGGTGACCTGTACAGTGTAGGGGTGGTGGTAGGGGAACACACCTGATGACCTCTATTGTGTAGGGGTGGTGTAGGGGGAACACACCTGGTGACCTGTACAGTGTAGGGGTGGTGGTAGGGAACACCTGATGACCTGTATTGTGTGGGGTGGTGGTAGGGGAACACACCTGGTGACCTGTACAGTGTAGGGGTGGTGGTAGGGGGAACACACCTGGTGACCTGTACTGTGTGAGGGGTGGTGTAGGGGAACACACCTGGACCTGTACAGTGTAGGGGTGGTGTAGGGAACACACCTGGTGACCTGTACCGTGTGGGGTGGTGGTAGGGGGAACACACCTGGTGACCTGTACAGTGTAGGGGTGGTGGTAGGGGGAACACACCTGGTGACCTGTACAGTGTAGGGTGGTGGTGGGGAACACACCTGGTGACCTGTACCGTGGGGGGTGGTGGTAGGGAACACACCTGGTGACCTGTACAGTGTAGGGGTGGTGGTGGGGGAACACACCTGGTGACCTGTACAGTGTAGGGTGGTGGTAGGGGAACACACCTGGTGACCTGTACAGTGTAGGGTGGTGGTAGGGGAACACACCTGGTGACCTGTACTGTGTAGGGGTGGTAGGGGAACACACCTGGTGACCTGTACAGTGTAGGGGTGGTGGAACACACCTGGTGACCTGTACCGTGTAGGAACACACCTGGTGACCTGTACCGTGTAGGGAACACACCTGGTGACCTGTACCGTGTAGGAACACACCTGGTGACCTGTACCGTGTAGGGAACACACCTGGTGATCTGTACCGTGTAGGGGAACACACCTGGTGACCTGTACCGTGTAGAACACACACCTGGTGACCTGTACCGTGTAGGGGAACACACCTGGTGACCTGTACAGTGTAGGGGTGGTGGTAGGAACACACCTGGTGACCTGTACTGTAGGAACACACCTGGTGACCTGTACCGTGTAGGGAACACAACTGGTGACCTACAGTGTATGGGTGGTGGTAGGGGAACACACTTAGTGACCTGTACCGTGTGAGGGAACACACCTGTGACCTGTGCTGTAGGAACACACCTGACCTGTACCGTGTAGGGGAACACAACTGGTGACCTGTACCGTGTAGTGGTGGTGGTGGGGAACACACCTGGACCTGTACAGTGTAGGGGTGGTGGTAGGGAACACACCTGGTGACCTGTACAGTGTAGGGGTGGTGGTAGGGGAACACACCTGGTGACCATGCACACCTGGTGACCTGTGTAGTAACACACCCGAGGACCGTAGTAGAACACACCTGGTGACCTGTACCGTGTAGGAAACACACCTGGTGACCTGTACCGTGTAGGGAACACACCTGGTGACCTGTACCGTAGGAACACACCTGGTGACCTGTACCGTAGGAACACAACTGGTGACCTGTACCGTGTAGTGGTGGTGGTAGGGAACACACCTGGTGACCTGTACAGTGTAGGGTGGTGTAGGGGAACACAACTGACGACCTGTACCGTGTAGGGAACACACCTGGTACCTGTACCGTGTAGGGAAACACACCTGGTGACCTGTACCGTGTAGGGAACACACCTGGTGACCTGTACCGTAGGGAAAACACCTGGTGACCTGTACCGTGTAGGGAACACAACTGGTGACCTGTACCGTGTAGGGAACACACCTGGTGACCTGTACCGTAGGGAACAACCCGGTGACTCTACCGTGTAGGAACACACCTGGTGACCTGTACTGTAGGGAACACACCTGGTGACCTGTACCGTGTAGGAACACACCTGGTGACTTGTGACCGTGTAGGGAACACACCTGGTGACCTGTACCGTGTAGGAACACACCTGGTGACCTGTACCGTGTAGGGAACACATCCAGACCTGTACCGTGTAGGAACACACCTGGTGACCTGTACCGTGTAGGAACACACCTGGGACCGTACCGGAACACACCTGGTACCGTACGTAGGAACACACCTGACGTACCGTGTAGGAACACACCTGGTGACCTGTACGTAGGAACACACCTGGTGACCTGTACCGTGTAGGAACACACCTGGTGACCTGTACCGTGTAGGAACACACCTGGTGACCTGTACCGTGTAGGGAACACACCTGGTGACCTGTACCGTGTAGGGAACACACCTGGTGACCTGTACCGTGTTGGTCGTGCTGACTGACTGCTCTTAATTTATTACTTTAATAACAATAATTTTATCCCAAACCACAATTACATCCCAAGGTAAATAATACCTCTTAATGGCTGTTGTGTATTGAACAAAAAGTACACGTCACGAGTTACATTTACACACACACACACACATATATATACAGTATATATTTATCCCACAGTACAATATATACACACAACACATATCACGCACATGACCGATTTTCGTTGACTCGTGTGTATTTTTCTAACCCACTTTTAGGTTCAATTCGAGTGACTTCTCACCAATAAGAGTGGAAGTAATAGTGGCAGTGTAAATAATAGATGTACCAGGAGGGGGTAGTGGGGTGGGGAGGGGGTGGGGAGGGGCGGTGGGGTGGGGGAGGTGCGTTGGGGGGAGGGGCGGTGGGGGGAGTTAAGTGAGGTGTAAACAAAACAGGTTGGGACGTGTTCCGGAGAATGGATCCCGCGTGGGGTTCGTGCCGGTGGTGTCAGGCCTTCTGTCACGCACTCACCAGATATATCACCGCCCGTGTCAGTAGGTGATACACGGCGCCCCTGCCCGCTCACACCCGTGTCCCTCCCGCTAACATTTACACGCACATGCACACAACTTTTTACACACATGAACTGACATGCGTATTGTGGGCAATGTAGGGGAGTGTGTGTCCTGCCAGGGTGGCTGACGGAGACAAAACTGTTTTATTATTATATAAACGGTTGTAATGACGTATTTATGTATATTACGGTGTACTGAGGCACTTATATATACATACATGTATACACGCTTTGTTGTATATTAACTAAATAAACACACACACACACACACACACACACAAGGGAGGTGTGGGAGAGCACTGGGCAGGTGAGTGAGGAAGGAGGAGGAGGTTCAGGTGGTCCTCCAGGCATCCAAAGGCCTCAAGTGACACATTCAGCCCACCTACAGGAGGAACATCTCAGTGGGTTGAGTCTCGTTGTGCTGTTGGACTTACATCAGTACCTTGAGTCTTACTGTATTTAACTCAAGGACTCTCATGAGACTCACTTACAACAGTTATAGATCACTGTAGCCGTGTAGTACAGGAGGTGGGAGTACTGTAATGATCACGGGTCAGGTCGTTACAGCAACTACTTGAGGGCAGAAGCTCCTCCTTGTACAACACTTAGCTATTGTCGTCGTTACTGAGCTGATCCTTAAGTGGGACTCGAAACTTTCAAGAACCCGGAACTTGCCTTTGAGCTACTCCTTAACCTAACCTAACCCTTGACCTAACCTAACCTAACGTAACCTCAAACCAAACCAGACCCCCAAATTCAATCGTATTTCGTCACGTTTACATCAAAATTCCGAATCCTGTTGTACAAAATTAGTTTATCCCCCTTAGCTTCGTGTGAGAGGTAATAACAGATTAACCAAACCTCTCTTTTTTGTTATATTTACTTCCCAGAGTTGGACAGCATACATGATTAGATACCTTCCTGGAATTCACAATGTCAATACTCGTCCACGATTTTTGTTACGTGTGGATGATACTAGTATTTTATGTATATATGTATGTATGTATGTATGTATGTATGTATGTATGTATGTATGTAATCATTTTTGACGTGTCTTATGCATATTCTTGGGAGTAATTTAAAGCAGAAATATTATTACTGTTACCAACTTTTTCAAAACTTTCAAAACTTCTCACGTTGAGGAAATACTGTGGAGGGGGTAATGTACATATATAGTACACCTGTTAATTGAAGCAACTAAATGTAAGACCTAGTGAATGGTGCTTAATGACCCTGGTAGTTGAAGTACCTAAAACTAAGACCTAGTGAACGGTGCTTAATAACCCTGGTAGTTGAAGCACCTAAAACTAAGACCTAGTGAACGGTGCTTAATAACCCTGGTAGTTGAAGCACCTAAAACTAAGACCTAATGAACGGTGCTTAATAACCCTGGTAGTTGAAGCACCTAAAACTAAGACCTAGTGAACGGTGCTTAATAACCCTGGTAGTTGAAGCACCTAAAACTAAGACCTAGTGAACGGTGCTTAATAACCCTGGTAGTTGAAGCACCTAAAACTAAGACCTAGTGAACGGTGCTTAATAACCCTGGTAGTTGAAGCACCTAAAACTAAGACCTAGTGAACGGTGCTTAATAACCCTGGTAGTTGAAGCACCTAAAACTAAGACCTAGTGAACGGTGCTTAATAACCCTGGTAGTTGAAGCACCTAAAACTAAGACCTAGTGAACGGTGCTTAATAACCCTGGTAGTTGAAGCACCTAAAACTAAGACCTAGTGAACGGTGCTTAATAACCCTGGTAGTTGAAGCACCCAAAACTAAGACCTAGTGAATGGTGCTTAATAACCCTGGTAGTTGAAGCACCTAAAACTAAGACCTAGTGAACGGTGCTTAATAACCCTGGTAGTTGAAGCACCTAAAACTGATGCTTTTATACAAATTATCCTACATGTACTGGGTCTATGCGTACATGTAGTGGGTTTGTGTACATGGAGTGAGTATTTACGTACACGGAGTGAGTATTTGTGTACATGGAGTGAGATTATAAATATATAATGTGTGTAATGGATAAGTGTGTACATTTACCGAGTAGTGTGTACATTTACCGAGTAGTGTGTACATTTACCGAGTCGTGTGTACATTTACCGAGTAGTGTGTACATTTACCGAGTCGTGTGTACATTTACCGAGTAGTGTGTACATTTACTGAGTAGTGTGTACATTTACCGAGTAGTGTGTACATTTACCGAGTAGAATGTACATTTACTGAGTAGTGTGTACATTTACTGAGTAGTGTTACACATTTTACCGAGTGGGTGTTGTTTTACTGAGTGGTGTACATTTACCGAGTCGTGTGTACATTTACCAGTGAAGTGTACATTTACTGGTAGTGTGTACATTTACCGAGTAGTGTGTACATTTACCGAGTCGTGTGTACATTTACCGAGTCGTGTGTACATTTACTGAGTAGTGTGTACATTTACCGAGTAGTGTGTACATTTACCGAGTCGTGTGTACATTTACCGAGTCGTGTGTACATTTACCGAGTAGTGTGTACATTTACCGAGTAGTGTGTACATTTACCGAGTCGTGTGTACATTTACCGAGTCGTGTGTACATTTACTGAGTAGTGTGTACATTTACCGAGTAGTGTGTACATTTACCGAGTAGTGTGTACATTTACCGAGTCGTGTGTACATTTACCGAGTAGTGTGTACATTTACCGAGTAGTGTGTACATTTACCGAGTCGTGTGTACATTTACCGAGAGTCGTGTGTACATTTACTGGTGGTGTGTTACATTTACCGAGTAGTGTGTACATTTTACCGGTAGGTGTGTACGTTGCCGAGGTCGTGTGTGCATTTACCGAGTGGTGTGTACATTTGCCGAGTGGTGTGTACATTTACCGGTAGTGTGTACATTTACCGAGTAGTGTGTACATTTACCGAGTCGTGTGTACATTTACCGAGTGATGTGTACATTTACCGGAAGTAGATGTGTACGTTACCGAGTAGAGTGTACATTTACCGAGTCGTACATTTACCAGTAGTGTGTACATTTACCGGTAGTGTGTACGTTACCGGTGGTGTGTACGTTGCCAGTGGTGTGTGTACATTTACTGAGTAGTGTGTACATTTACCGAGTGGTGTGTACATTTACCGAGTCGTGTGTACATTTACCGAGTCGTGTGTACATTACCGAGTCGTGTACGTTACCGAGTCGTGTGTGCATTTACCGGTCGTGTGTGCATTTGCCGAGAGTAGTGTGTGCATTTACCGAGTGAATGTGTACATTTACCGAGTAGTGTGTACATTTACCGAGTAGTGTGTGCATTTACCGAGTCGTGTGTACATTTACCGAGTAGTGTGTACATTTACCGAGTCGTGTGTACATTTACTGAGTCGTGTGTACATTTACTGAGTAGTGTGTACATATCGTGCCTTTCTGTTTAGTTCAGGAATAATATACAAATGTGCGTTTTTGTTTAAATCATAAATGTTGAGCAAAATATCAACTGTAAATATAAAAACATTCAGATTTTTATAGACATAACTGTGTGTGTGTGTGTGTGTGTGTGTGTGTGTGTGTGTGTGTGTGTGTGAGGGCGTTTTTGTGGCAGCTGAAACATAAAATAAAACCTAGTGAACGAGTACATACTAAACTTTAGCAGATGAAGCACCTAAACCAATAAACCCCGACAGATGAAGCACCTAAACCAATAAACCCCGACAGATGAAGCACCTAAACCAATAAGCCCCGACAGATGAAGCACCTAAATCAATAAACCCCGACAGATGAAGCACCTAAACCAATAAACCCCGACAGATGAAGCACCTAAACCAGCCAAACCCCGACAGATGAAGCACCTAAACCAATAAACCCCGACAGATGAAGCACCTAAACCAATAAACCCCGACAGGTGAAGCACCTAAACCAATAAACCCCGACAGATGAAGCACCTAAACCAATAAACCCCGACAGATGAAGCACCTAAACCAATAAACCCCGACAGGTGAAGCACCTAAGCCAATAAACCCCGACAGATGAAGCACCTAAATCAATAAACCCCAACAGATGAAGCACCCTAAACCAATAAACCCCGACAGATAAACACCTAAACCAATAAACCCCATAGATGGAAGCACCCTAAACCAATAAACCCCGACAGATGAAAGCACCTAAACCAATAAAGCCCCCGACAGATGAAGCACCTAAAACCAATAAACCCCGACAGATGAAGCACCTAAACCAATAAACCCCGACAGATGAAGCACCTAAACCGTACCACAAAACCAGAGAAGAACATGTATGATACCTGTCGTAGCCCAGGACACACACACACACACACACACACACACACACACACACACACACACACACACTAAAAAGGTAAATTCTCTAGTTATTCATGAAAAGCAAATAGCAAAAATCCTCGACTGTATTTTTCCCCTAATTTTTTAAGTGAGGGTAAATTTTTGTGTGATTAATGATGGCGTCTCAAAGGGAAAAAAATTAATACTTTTTCCCTAACCTAACCTAACCTAACCTAACCTAACCTAACCTAACCTAACCTAACCTAACCTAACCTAACCTGACCGTCAAGAAATAAAATAACAATATAATTTGTTTTTCTTACTTGGATTTTTTTTAAGTATTTTGTAATTTATTTCTTCAACCTTATATATTATTGTGTACGTGTAGTGGGTTTGTGTGTACGTGTAGTGGGTTTGTGTGTACATGTAGTCGGTTTGTGTGTACATGTAGTGGGTTTGTGTGTACGTGTAGTGGGTTTGTGTGTACGTGTAGTGGGTTTGTGTGTACGTGTAGTGGGTTTGTGTGTACATGTAGTGGGTTTGTGTGTACAGGTAGTGGGTTTGTGTGTACATGTAGTCGGTTTGTGTGTACAGGTAGTGGGTTTGTGTGTACATGTAGTGGGTTTGTGTGTACAGGTAGTGGGTTTGTGTGTACATGTAGTCGGTTTGTGTGTACAGGTAGTGGGTTTGTGTGTACAGGTAGTGGGTTTGTGTGTACAGGTAGTGGGTTTGTGTGTACAGGTAGTGGGTTTGTGTGTACAGGTAGTGGGTTTGTGTGTACATGTAGTCGGTTTTGTGTGTACATGTAGTTGGTTTGTGTGTACATGTAGTCGGTTTGTGTGTACATGTAGTGGGTTTGTGTGTACATGTAGTGGGTTTGTGTGTACATGTAGTGGGTTTGTGTGTACATGTAGTGGGTTTGTGTGTACATGTAGTGGATTTTGTATTCGTGTAGCACCTGTGTACACCACCGTAACATGTATGTATGTATGTATGTCATTGAATTAATATGTACTGTACATTTCCGTGGATTTTTCATATGATACAAACTCTCCAACCTAAAATAATTCACACACACACACACACACACACACACACACACATTTATACGTAACGGTTGTCTCTAAAAAAAATCGGCCAGTTTCTCCCGCCAGAGCCCCGGGTCCATAGCCCAAAAGTACGCCAATTTGGCCTCAAATCCCCTACTCACCTCCTATTTATACACAAATCCGCCCACTGACATTAACATTCCCGCCAACACAAGCTCATTGGGGTCACGTGTTTACAAAAATATACGTTTCACCCTTTAAGGCAGATGTAAATTATGTTTCATTTCATAGTGGGATTTAGGGACCTCTACCCAGTGTTCTTTTGGGCCAGACTTTGTAGCGGGATGACTTGTGTGTCTCAAGTGTATGTTTACGTCCCATTGAGGTGTAAAAGTGTGTCAGCTAATGA
Source organism: Homarus americanus (assembly GCF_018991925.1). Classification (NCBI taxonomy): domain Eukaryota; kingdom Metazoa; phylum Arthropoda; class Malacostraca; order Decapoda; family Nephropidae; genus Homarus; species Homarus americanus. Next base: position 130,852 of record NW_024714087.1, read on the forward strand.
TCTTAAGTGAATCATTGAAGTACCTGTTATGTTTCACTTAAATATTATAAGTAATTAATCCTTTGAGTGAAGTATTAAAATATAAGAATGAACTTAAGGTGCTTCCATTAGATATCGATCTTAAATGAAGCACTTATGTTAATGCAGATGAAGCAGTAAACTTAAATAACAAAAAATCAAATGAGATACTGAAGTGAGACAATAATTAAGTAAGTCACGTGAGACATTAAACATAAGTGAGACATAAAAGTGAACACAAGTGAGACATAAAAGTGAACACAAGTGAGACATAAAAGTGAACACAAGTGAGACAAAAAAGTAAACACAAGTGAGACAAAAAGTAAACACAAGTGAGACAAAAAAGTGAGCACAAGTGAGACATAAAGGTGAACACAAGTGAGACATAAAAGTGAGCACAAGTGAGACATAAAAGTGAACACAAGTGAGACATAAAAGTGAACACAAGTGAGACATAAAAGTGAACACAAGTGAGACAAAAAAGTAAACACAAGTGAGACAAAAAGTAAACACAAGTGAGACAAAAAAGTGAGCACAAGTGAGACATAAAGGTGAACACAAGTGAGACATAAAAGTGAGCACAAGTGAGACATAAAAGTGAGCACAAGTGAGACATAAAAGTGAGCACAAGTGAGACATAAAGGTGAACACAAGTTAGACAAAAAAGTAAACACAAGTGAGACATAAAAGTGAACTCAAGTGAGACAAAATTGAACTCAAGTGAGACATAAGAGAGTAAGTTTTAATGAGACACCCAACGCTCTAAATATCTCTCAATCACCCACGACTCTTGACTCTTTCTACCATCAAGGACTCGAGAGAACGTCACCTGGTAGCATTTACCTGAGGAATGTTAGACAAGCGCTCTGTGGAGAAGGTCAAATGAGGCAATGAATCAGGTCAAGTGTGTTGGTGGTTCTCTCTCTCTCTCTCTCTCTCTCTCTCTCTCTCTCTCTCTCTCCTCACTTAACCTGAGCCTTACTACCAACGCAATCAGAATCACGTGAAGATTAACCATACTAACATTAACCTAACCTAACCTAACCTAGCCTATCCTATCCTATCCTAACCTAACCATAAGACAATCTGAATCATCATACTAACGTTAACCTAATCAGACATTAACCTAGCCTATGCTATCTTAACCTAACTTAATCCAACATTAACCAAGCCTATCCTAACCTGACATAACCTAACTCTAACCCTTTCCAGGTAGTGTTGAGGGTGGTTAGGTTAGGTTAGGTTAGGTAAGGTTAGGTTAGGTTAGGTTAGGTTAGTGTGATTAATATACAGGTACAATAGGCTGGGGTGTGTAATCTTCAGGTGATCCTCCACAGGTGTTAAAAGGCAGGTAAGGTAAACAAGGTCGCTAACTACCTTATTATTAATCCTCTCTCGTACATGATGGGTAGGTGGGAACTACTTGACCCCTACGACACATTGTTAGTCAGTGTCAGTGAGTGTGTCGTTTAGCTTAAGTGTATCCCCTCCCCCTGATGGAGAGAGAGAGAGAGAGAGAGAGAGAGAGAGAGAGAGAGAGAGAGAGAGAGAATAAACACACACACACACACACACAATTGTAACTTCTCATACACAAGAAAACACCCCCCAAAAAAAAGTCCGCCACCAAGATCTAAAAACGGAAAAGAAACATTGTTTGTATATGAATAAAAGAGAGGAATGAAATCAGGTGATATGCAAATATATTTTCCGACAGAATGGCTCCGTTTGCAACAATTGAATTCCACGTCTCTTGTTGCTCTGAAATGCAATATTGAATTCTCCACTGGAACAACACTACCACCACCTCCTCTTCTTGTTCCTTCCACCTCCTCTTCCTTCCTTCTACTCCTACCCCTCCTCCTACCTCCTTCTCCACTCTCTCAACATACAATGGTGGTGTGACACACTCGTCCAACTTTTACAATTATGATCCAATGGTCGTCCAGGTATGATATTACTCTCGTGTTCAAGGTATTTTTTTTTATACCAACTTAATTAATTTTGTCTTTATTCGTCAATTTATATTTTTTTATCGACTTATTTATTTATCTATTTGGGTATTTATTCATTTATTTTATTGACATGTTTTATTTCATTATTTCGTTATTAATTTATTCATTTCTCAATTCATATTTCTATTATTTTTCATCGTTTATTTAATTGGTGTTATTATTTTTCTCTATTATAATCCAATCAGGGTAATGGAACTATCACATAAAGTCGAACACTCGATATATCCACGAGCACCTCACCTTCCCATCCCACCTAGCTACCTACCCCTCCCCCCACCCACCTCCCCCTCCCCATCCCCCCACCCACCTCCCCACCCACGCATCCCTGTTTAGAAGTTCCAAGTACAGTTAAATCTCCATATAACGGACTTCTATCTCTATATAATCCGTTAAGAGGAGGTTCCACAATTGACGGACCCTCGATATAACGGACTTTTCTCTCCATACAATCCGTTAAATCGAAGTCCGTTAAATATGAAACCTCCTTATAACGGACTATATGTAAGAGATTAGTTCGGTATATGGAGGGAAATAATAACACCATTCTTTATAAACAAATTATCGCATCGGGGAAAAAATAATTATGCAATTTTATTTGTAATTATGGAATAATATTTTTTTTTTGTAACTGTGTCGAAAAAATAAATAAAATTACTTAAGAAATTTAGAATTGTAATTTACTAAGAATATGCGTGTGTGTGTGTGTGTGTGTGTGTGTGCGTGTGTGTGTGCGTGTGTGTGTGTGTGTAATAGCCGTAATGGAGGTGTTCAGAAGCCTTTTAAATAATAGTTATAGAGATAGTAAAGAGTATAGAGCAAGTAACGAGGCAACTAGACCATCAGAGAGACTATCACTAGTAACGAGGCAACTAGACCATCAGAGAGACTATCACTCTAAAACAGCTAAACACTTGTCGGGATGGTTGGGAAATTTCAACTCCAAATAGCCTATGTTAGTGTGTGTTATGTAACTGTTAATAATGGTAATAACACAGGGGAACACACGGTTAAAGTTAGCATATAAACGTTTAATATCGGTAATTGCGCGACACAACTGCTATCTATCTGTTGCAAAAGTCTTAAAAAAAGTGAATAAAGCCGATCATTTCATATTGAAACACAAGTATAGTGAATAAAAGCAAAATGTATATTGCAATATATTCTTTAATATTTCAACCTGATCAAATTTCCACATGACAATTTCCCTCTGTTTCTGACATATGAATTTATTTCCAAAATAATTCATTATCAACTTACGTTTTACGCTAAAAAAACCCCACACACAATGACATTTAAAACTCATAATAAATAAATAATGAACGGTGAAATCAGACGCATACTGCCAGATTGAGTCACTGAGACAACCCTCTGTGAGAGCCTGAAGTCATTTGAATTAAAATGTTAAGAAATGTTGAATGTTACGATAATGAAGAACATTATATGACAAAGAGTTCACACGATGATAATAACAACAGGTTAATGAGGGTGTGACGTAATGACCCCCCCTCCCTCATAAGAGTCAAATAACAGATGAAATAAGAAAATAAACTTAACAAAAAGTAAAATAAGATAATAAAAAAATAAGGTAAATTGATCAGTTACGAAATAATGAGGAAATGGTCTAAAATTTATCAACATGGGTGTAAATAGAGAAGTTTATTTACAGATTCAGTAAAAAAACCACGAGTGTAAATAAGGAATACTCAGTAAACAAATGACTAAGTTAAGAAGGAAAATGGAAAAAAAGAAGAGATAGAAAAATCCCTCACGAGGTAAAAAACGAACAGTATCCATCAGTCATGTCAATATAGACGATTACTGAGCTTACTAAAACACACACACACACACACACACACACAACTGTTACTGTCTCATCCAGGGTCAGAGTGTTACTGTCTCATCCAGGGTGTTACTGTCTCGTCCAGGGTCAGAGTGTTACTGTCTCATCCAGGGTCAGAGTGTTACTGTCTCATCCAGGGTCAGAGTGTTACTGTCTCATCCAGGGTGTTACTGTCTCATCCAGGGTCAGAGTGTTACTGTCTCACCCAAGGTCAGAGTGTTACTGTCTCATCCAGGGTGTTACTGTCTCATCCAGGGTCAGAGTGTTACTGTCTCACCCAAGGTCAGAGTGTTACTGTCTCATCCAGGGTCAGGGTGTTACTGTCTCATCCAGGGTCAGGGTGTTACTGTCTCATCAAGGGTCAGGGTGTTACTGTCTCATCCAGGGTCAGGGTACATTGTCTCATCTAGGTCAGGAGTGTTACTGTCTCATCAAGGGTCAGGGTGTTACTATCTATCCAGGTCAGGGTGTTACTGTCTCCATCCAGGGTCAGGTGCTATTGTCTCATCCAGGGTCAGGGTGTTACTGTCTCATCCAGGGTCAGAGTGTTACTGTCTCATCCAGGGTCAGAGTGTTACTGTCTTGCTATCCAGGTCAGAGTGTTGTCTCATCCAGGGTCAGAGTGTTACTGTCTCCATCCAGGGTCAGAGTGTTACTGTCTCATCCAGGGTCAGAGAGTGTGTTACTGTTCCCATCCAGGGTCAGAGTGTTACTGTTCCATCCAGGGTCAGAGTGTTACTGTCTCATCTCAGGTCAGAGGTTACTGTCTCATCCAGTGTCAGGGTGTTACTGTCTCATCCAGGGTCAGGTGTTACTGTCTCATCCAGGGTCAGAGGTTACTGTCTCACCCAAGGTTAGGAGTGTTACTAATTCATCCAGGGTCAGGGTGTTACTGTCTCATCCAGGGTCAGAGTAAGTTACTGTCTCATCCAGGGTGTTACTGTCTCATCCAGGTCAGAGTGTTACTGTTCCACCCAAGGTCAGAGTGTTACTGTCTCATCCAGGGTGTTACTGTTCATCCGGGGCCACAGTGTTACTGTCTCACCCAAGGTACAGAGTGTTACTGTCTCTGTCCAGGGTCAGGGTGTTACTGTCTCATCCAGGTCAGGGGTGTTACTGTCTCATCCAGGGTCAGGAGGCATTGTCTCATCCAGGGTCAGGGTGTTACTGTCTCATCCAGGGCGTTACTGTCTCATCCAGGGTCAGGGGTGTTACTGTCTCTATCCAGGGTCAGAGTGTTACTGTTCCATCCAGGGCGTTATCATTGCTCTATCCAGGGTCAGTGCGCATTGTTCATCCAGGGTCAGAGTGTTACGTTCCATTCCAGGGTCAGAGTGTTACTGTCTCTATCCAGGGTCAGAGTGTTACTGTCTCATCCAGGGTCAGAGTGTTACTGTCTCATTCAGGTCAGGGTGTTACTGTCTCATCCAGGGTCAGGTGTTACTGTTCCCCATTCAGGGTCAGAGTGTTACTGTCTCATCAAGGGTCAGGTGTTACTGTCTCATTCAGGGTCAGGGATGTTACTGTCTCATCCAGGGTCAGAGTGTTACTGTCTCATCCAGGTCAGGGTTATTGTCTCATCCAGGGTCAGGGTGTTACTGTCTCATCTCAGGGTCAGGGTGTTACTGTCTCTGTCCAGGTCAGGGTGTTACTGTCTCATCCAGGGTCAGGAGTGTTACTGTCTCATCCAGGGTCAGAGGTTACTGTCTCATCCAGGGTCAGAGTGTTACTTGTCTCCATCCAGGGTCAGAGGTGTTACTGTCTCATCCAGGGTCAGGAGTGTTACTAAGTTCCATCTAGGTCAGAGTGTTACTGTCTCATCCAGGGTCAGGGGTGTTACTGTCTCCATCCAGGGGTCAGAGTGTTACTGTCTCATCCAGGGTCAGGGTGTTACTGCTCATCCAGGGTCAGGGTGTTACTGTCTCTCATCCAGGGTCAGAGTGTTACTGTCTCATCCAGGGTCAGAGTGTTACTGTCTCATCCAGGGTCAGAGAGTGTTACTGTCTCATCCAGGGTCAGAGTGTTACTGTCTCTGTCCAGGGTCAGAGGCTACTGTCTCATCCAGGGTCAGGGGTGGGCTACTGTCTCATCCAGGGTCAGAGGTTACTGTCTCATCCAGGGTCAGAGTGTTACTGTCTCCATCCAGGGTCAGAGTGTTACTGTCTCATCCAGGGTCAGAGTGTTACTGTCTCATCAAGGGTCAGGGTGTTACTGTCTCATCCAGGGTCAGAGTGTTACTGTCTCCATCCAGGGTCAGGGGTGTTACTGTCTCATCCAGGGTCAGGGTGTTACTGTCTCATCCAGGGTCAGGGGTGCTACTGTTCTACTCCAGGGTCAGGAGTGTTACTGTCTCATCAAGGGTCAGGGTGTTACTGTATCATCATGGGTCAGGGTGTTACTGTCTCATCCAGGGTCAGGGTGTTACCACCCCATCCAGGGTCAGGGTGTTACTGTCTCATCCAGGGTCAGAGTGTTACTGTTCCATCCAGGGTCAGAGTGTTACTGTCTCATCCCAGGGTCAGGAGTGTTACTGTCTCATCCAGGGTCAGGGTGTTACTGTCTCATCCAGGGTCAGAGGCATTGTCTCATCCAGGGTCAGAGGTGTTACTGTCTCATCCAGGGTCAGGTGCTACTGCTCATCCAGGGTCAGAGTGTTACTGTCTCATCCAGGGTCAGGGGTAAGTACTTCCCTCTCATCCAGGGTCAGAGTGTTACTGTCTCATCCAGGGTCAGAGTGTTGCATTGCCCTCATCCAGGGCTTCAGAGGCAGCCATTGTCTCATCCAGTGTCAGGGTGTTACTGTCTCATCCAGGGTCAGGGGTGTTACTGTCTCATCCAGGGTCAGAGTGTTACTGTCTCACCCAAGGTTAGGAGTGTTACCGTCTCCATCCAGGGTCAGGGTGTTACTGTTCCATCCAGGGTCAGAGGTGTTACTGTCTCTCATCCAGGTCAGGGTGTTACTGTCTCCATCCAGGTCAGAGTGTTACTGTCTCATCTAGGGTCAGGGTGTTACTGTATCATCCATAAAGGGGTGTTACACATTGGGCTGTATCATCCAGGGTCAGGGTACATTAATCCCCATCCAGGGTCAGGGTGTTACTGTCTCATCCAGGGCCTGACACCAGAGACAACTTCACTCATTTTACACTCCCGTTCAGGTCACATTTCCCAGCGTGTGTGTGTGTGTGTGTGTGTGTGTGTGTGTGTGTGTGTGTGTGTGTGTGTGTGTGTGTGTGTGTGTGGTGTGTGTGTGTGTGTGTGTGTGTGTGTGTGTGTGTGTGTGTGTGTGTGTGTGTGTGTGTGTGTGTGTGTGTGTGTGTGCGTGTGTGTGTGTGTGTGTTGATGCATCATATGCCAAGTCAAACCCTCCAACGAATTTGACCCGTAAAAGGTGCTATCCAACTCAGGTGTTGAAATATATGAGAAGAAAATCAGACACATCAGGGGATACTAGTGAATATTTAAACGACTCGATTCAGGTGTTTTCTTTAAGGCTAATTAAGTGTTTGTTTGACAGGTAGAGAGTGGCGAGGAGGTGAGCTATGATCAAGGGAGGGGGTGGTTATGGGTGGTGAGTGATGGGTGGTTGTGATGGTGGTGAGGATGGTGGTGGATGGGTGGTGAGTGATGGTGGTTGGTGATGGGTGGTGAGTGAGGGTGGTTGGTGATGGTGGTTGGTGATGGGTGGTGAGTGATGGTGGTTGGTGATGGGTGGTGAGTGATGGTGGTTGGTGATGGTGGTGGTGAGGTGGTTGGTGATGGTGGTGAGTGATGGGTGGTTGGTGATGGGTGGTGAGTGATGGGTGGTTGGTGATGGGTGGTGAGTGATGGGTGGTTGGTGATGGGTGGTTGGTGATGGGTGGTTGGTGATGGGTGGTTGGTGATGGGTGGTTGGTGATGGGTGGTTGGTGATGGGTGGTGAGTGATGGGCCATAGTGAAGGGTAAATACAGATAACAAAATATGAACAATAATATTTCAACGGCATAAAAACGCATAAGAGTGATAACTATTACATAACACTAGCTCATAACACCAGCATAACACCACCATAACACCTGCCTAACACATTCATAACACCAGCATAACACCTGCCATAACACCACCATAACAACTGCCTAACACCACCATAACACCAGCATAACACACACACGCCTCGGGGTTACACAAGAGAACAGAAAGAACACGAATAATCACGTCAGCATTACGGAACTGTTCAAGAATTACGGAGCGATTTGAGAATTACGGAAGAGTTTGATAATTGTTAGAAATGTGTTTGGGGAATTATGTTGAGGTTATTTATATGTTGCTTTAGTGTGTGTGTGTGTGTGTGTGTGTATTAAATTGCAACTCAGCCGCAATGACCACACCTCACCTTGCATCCCAGTAGCCATGATACTGAATCTTGCAATGGTCAGAATACTAAGCTGAGAACCAATGATAAAAAAACAGGTGATAATCCACGCTAAAGCTTTTAAAACTGACACATTATCACTGGATTCCACGCATCTCATTTCCTACAATGCTTCTTTAAATCCCTCCTCACCCTCCCGGCCGCCCCCTTCCCCGATCACCCCCCCCCGCCGTCCCTCTCTCCCTTCCAAAGACAAGTCGTTTACCTCCTCAACACGCTACACACGTCAGGTATCGTCATACGATATCATTTGAAGTGATCATTAGAAATTTTCGTCAGAAATTGTAGTCAACGGTTATATCGTTCGAGGATATCGTTACTTGTTATCGTCGAGAGCTATCGTCACAGGGTATCGTCACAAGCTATAGCCAAGAGCTATCGCCAGAGGTGTATCGTCAGAAGTTAATGTTAAAAGTTGTCGTTAGAAACTATCGTCAGAGGGTATCGCCACTAGCTATCGTCTGAAGTTATATCGTTCAAAACCTATCGTTACTCAGACAAACACAGTATTTATAATTTTTGCCAGACGACTAAACACACGCACACTGACGCCCTCCAATTAAAACACACACACACACACACACACACACACACACACACACACACACGGAGAACAATTCCAAAGGTGGTAATTGCCTGGTTGTAATAGCAGGTAAGACCTCGTATATCTGTCTACCAGGAGCTGAAGTGACAACCAGTAGAGTATAAATTGTGCACGAACACGTCTCTCTCTCTCTCTCTCTCTCTCTCTCTTTTTGTGGGGGTATTTTCTGAATGAATATGGTATATTTGGTGATCTGAGAGAGAGAGAGAGAGAGAGAGAGAGAGAGAGAGAGAGAGAGAGAGAGAGAGAGAGAGAGAGAGGCAACACATTATAAGCTGTGGCAGGTTTGTGGCAGGTTAGTACAGTACATGGCCGCAGGTGTGTGTGTGTGTGTGTGCATCATACACAGGCTAACTGAAATGCCTATTGGGATCAACGAGCACCCCATGATGCTTCGAACCCCACTGAATCACTCACGCATGCCTTCTTCATCAGTGCATGCACCCCAACACTGGATGCAGAGGATGACATCAAGGAGGACTTTTATGCCGACTTTGACAGAGTGCTAACTTCTATCCCCAGAGAAGATAAGATTGTGCTCCTTGGTGACTTCAATGCCAGAGTTGGCAGAGATGCTGACATTTGGCAGGGAACCATAGGGAGAAATGGAGTAGGCAAGTGAAATCCCAACGGCCTACTCCTCCTCAGCAAGTATGCTGCACACAACCGGCATCTCATTGACTACATCAGTGTCAGAAAAGAGATCGCCGAGATGTCCTCATCACCCGTGCCATGTGTGGCTCAGACCACTGTGACACTGATCATCGACTTGTCAGAGCCAAGCTCTCACTTCACGTTGCCCCAAAACGGCGAAGGCAGCAAGCCTGCAGAAGAGGTTTTAAGACAGCATCTGGAGGATCCAGTGGTAGCACATGCTATCAGAGAGCAGCTCGAACATGGGCTGATGAACAACCCGACAACAAACAACGTGAATCCCACTGCCGAATGGGGTACTCTAAATACTGTTATGACAAAGACCTGCAGAGAGACCCTCGGCCAGACCAAAAGAATACATCAGGACTGGTTTGATGAAAATAACGGGGCAATCAAAGTACTCATCGATGATAAACGTGTTGCTTTTACTGACAGGCAGAACAACCCTCAGGCTCGGACCAAAGTTGATACCTTCCGCAAGAAGAAAGCAACAGCCCAGTGGGAATTTCGGAATCTAAACAACAACTGGCTTAAAAATGAAGCATGTGAAGCACAAAAACTTGCAGATCAGCACAAGATGAGCGAATTTTTCATTTCCACAAAAACATTTTATGGACCAGTCACTCGTGGTGCAGCCCCCCTTCGCTCATCTGACGGTAACCACATACTTAAAGACGACAAAGGCTTCCTCCAGCGCTGGAAAGAGCACTACCATTCATTGCTCAACCGAAACACCGATGTGGATGTCCTGACTACCCAGCAGGTCCCTCAGCATCCAGAGCTGACCCACCTCAGCCATCCTCCATCCCTGGATGAGGTAGCTACTCCCATCAAACAGATGAAAAATAACAAAGCCTCAGGGCCTGATGGAATCCCAGCCGAGGTGTATAAAGAAAGGGGACCTCTGCCTACCAGCCGTCTCCACTCTCTCCTGAAGAATATATGGGAAAAGGAGGAAATCCCCCAAGCTCTTAAAGATACCCCCATAGTCAATATTTATAAGAACAAGGAGACCGGTCAGACTGTGGCAACTACCATGGGATCTCGCTGCTCTCCGTAGCTGGCAAGATAATCGCCCGAGTCCTCCTAAACAGACTTCTTCCTGAGGCGGAAAACTTCCTCCCAGAATCTCAATGTGGTTTTAGACCATCAAGTGGAACCACTGACATGATCTTTGCTGCCTGCCAGATATGGGAAAAGTGCAGAGAACAGCATCGTGACCTGTACATAGCTTTCAGCGACCTAACCAAGGCCTTCGACTCGGTCAACAGGGAAGCCCTCTGGTGGACCCTCAGCCGTTTTGGCTGCCCACCAAAATTCATCGCCATTATGAGGCAATTCCACGATGGCATGAATGGCAGTGTCCTGCACAACGGCACCCAGTCTGAGTTCTTCCCCATCCAAACAGGGGTTAAACAAGGGTGTGTACTGGCACCAACTCTCTTTTCCATCTTCTTGGCTGCCTTCCTTACTCGTGCCAGTGCAAATTTTGTCAGCGGGGTGAATATCGAGTACCGGGTGAAGGGGGGTCTTTTCAATATGAGACAACTCCAGGCAAGAACAAAGGTGTCGGCAGCTTCCATTACCGAGCTTTAGGATGCAGACGACCTCACCCTTGTTGCTCACACTGAATGCGACCTACAGTGTGCATGTGCAGATGCGTATGCACACTTCGGCCTTGAGGTGAATGTACGTAAGACTCAGATTCTCTTTCAGCCTGCCCCTGGTTCAGCCACACCTCCACCATCCATCCAGCTTAACGGTACTACCCTCTCTAATGTTACCCACTTTCAGTATCTCGGCTCTCACCTGTCCACCACCGCGGACATCGATGAAGAGATTCAACATCGGATCAGATGTGCATCTCAAGCCTTGGGCGGACTCCGAAATCGTGTCTTCAGCTGTAGGGAGCTGAAATTATCCACAAAGATGCACGTATATCCAGCAGTGGTCCTGCCCACCCTTCTATATGGCAGTGAGACATGGATCACATACATGGATCACTTGAAAACTTTCACCAACGTAGTCTACGTTCCATCCTCCGAGCTCGCTGGGAAGACAAGAGAACAAATGCCAGTATTCTTGCTGACACCAACTGTAGGAGCATCTAGGCTACCATTACCCATGAACAACTACGCTGGACTGCCAAAGCTGCTACTTTACAGTCACCTAACGAATAGTAAACGTAACGCCAGCTGGCGATTGAAAAGATATAAGGATAGTCTTAATGCAAACCTGAAAAGGTGCCAAATCGACCCCCTCACCTGGGAGTCGATTACTGCACACCGTAACGCTTGGAGAATCACCACACGAAAAGGTGTCAATACTTTCGAGTTAGCCCGACTGTATACCGAGGCAGACAAGCGCTATCGTCGGAAAGACGCTGCAACGAATGTAAACGACCCTGCCGGTCCCGTAACGGGCTCTTTAGTCACCTCAAAACTCATTAACCTAGGTGACATCCCTAATACCTCACATCATTGTATCATAGCTGGATGATCGTCATACTCGATTCTGAGTGACAGCATAGTAGTAGTAGTAGTAGTAGTAGTAGTAGTAGAATTTACAGATGCCATTGCTCTAAGGTACGGTAGGCCAGTAGAAGGTTTGCCCTCCCAATGTGTGTGTGGCTCTTCCTATGACGGCGATCACGCCATGGTGTGCAAGAAGGGGGGCTTCATATGCATGAGGCATGACGAGGTAAGGGATCTCACAGCAAATATGTTGAAGGAAATCTGCCGGGATGTCATGGTAGAACCGACCCTCCTTCCATTGGATGGTGAGATCTTCCAACACAGGACTTCAAACACATCTAACGAAGCCCGTGTGGACGTCAGTGCTCGAGGATTCTGGACGGGGACAGCGTTTCTTCGACATCAGGATTTTATCCCATACGCATGCGTCACTGTAACTCTAGCTCTCGATGCTGCACATAGGAGGAAACGAGAACGACAGATAAGGGCATGGAGAGAATTCAAACGTTGATCAAGGCAGTTTCACTCCTCTAGTGTCTGGCTAACCTCTGGTGGATGACCGCGCAAGATGTTTCTTTACGCCAGACTCGCGGAGGTGATCTCCGAATGGCAGCTGTTAGCAGCCCAGGTTGGTGTTACAGCCTGGATGAGATGTCGACTGTCTCCTTCTTCGGTCGGCTTCTTTGCTCTGCCCTCAGGGGGGAATCGAGAGCTTCTGCCCCAACCTGACAAATCAGCTGCAGATATTGACTATGAGGCTACTGTCACTGAATGCCGCATAGATCTGGTGGGTTCAACTAATTCAACACAGATAGGATAGCTACTATGTATTAGGATATTTAATATTAAGGTAATAAATGGTAGCCGAAGGTGTGGCTGGAGGCCACATTAAAAAAAGAAAAAAGTAGAAGTCGTAGTAGTAGTAGTGTGAGAGAGAGAGAGAGAGAGAGAGAGAGAGAGAGAGAGAGAGAGAGAGAGAGAGAGAGAGAGAGAGAGAGAGAGAGAGAGAGAGAGAGACCTCCACCAGGGTGAAGAAGATGAAGAAAATAATAGTATTTCCCCACCTTGGCTGAGTGTGTGAGTAAAATAATATTTACACTCGTCCCCAGCTCTTGGTCGTATGGGGGATTTGTCAGGATTTACGGCGGTCCTGTGTGTAGGATTGTTGAAATATCTGTCTTGGAGGAGGGGGTTACCCTTCCCTTTATAATGTCATTCTACCCCCCCCAAAAATTGTCCCTTTGAGGCTTTTTTGGAGGTTGGGAGATGAAGGGGATAACGAGACCTCAGATGCCTACAAACTCGCAAATAAATCACGAGAGGTTTTTGTAATCTTTTGTAAACAGAAAATTACTATTTCTTTTGAAGTCACAATCCCATGTTATACAATCCGATCCGCCTTCTCTGTTGACAAAAACCAAATGAAATGTCGTGTGGAATTTATATGGAGATGGGAAGGACTTGAATACCAAAAATGAAGCTTTATATGTAAATATTCATGGAACTTTGACCGAACTGGGTTTTCTAAGTTTTACGGTCCATTAACCTGTTGTTTTAATACTGATTTAATTTTTTCGTACTGTAAAAAAGTGTTAAATCTCCCGTTAGGTTAGGTTAGATTAATTTAAAGACCATCCAAAATACCAAAACGCGTTGTGGCTCTTGGCAAAACCCCCACGACGCAAAATTTCACTTCCTGGTTATTTTCTTGAGTCCAGAACGCGTTGTGGTCGAGGTTTATTTTTTCGCTCGGTAAACAGATCCGTTCTTTGGTCCTAACATATACATACAGTCCCTCCCTTGTATCTTGTCTGTCTCTTGATCGACGTTAATAGACAAGACTGTAAACAAACCGCAAATTATAGAGTCCACATCACTGTTTACTACCTGTGATGACTCCAGTAATATACGACTAATGTCTTAATCATCACTACCTTATGTTTACCCGAGTCTTTCCTGAACTAGCCCCCACCTAGTTATCACGACTCACCCTCACTCACACACCCATTCATTCACTGGTCGATACAAGACAAGTACTTCACCTAAATCAGAGCTCGTGGAGAGGTGTCAAGAGGCTCCCCCCTATCACGCATTTCTCCGAGATCATCATTCGTGTGTACCGTTCGTGAGTAGTGTTCGTCATGAGGCCGTACCCTTATTTACTCTCCGATTCCAGGTTAGGTTAGGTTAGGTTAGGTTAGGTTAGGTTAGGTTAGGTTAGGTTAGGTGAGTGTTCCTAATTCAAGGTCAACCTCGAAGAAAAGTTTACTCTCTCACTCGACATAACTCTCACCCATCGGTTACTGTTCCTCGACGGAGAATACAACACACTTAACTCTTGGCCTAACCTAACCTAACTTAACCTAACTTAACCCAACCTAACCTACACTGCACTCGATCACTTTTCACTTTCTCATCTGTAAAATCAGGTACCATAACTGGGTGGACCAGGGGAGGAGGTGTTTCCCGGGATGCGAACAAGTGACCTTCAATACAGGTAGTGAGTGTTGTATCCACTCAGCCACCTCCTCTGGGGTCTCATTATGTTGACGTTTATATTATTCATATATTATGCACGATGGTAAAGCCGCCTTCTGCATTATTCAACAACCTCAGGCCACTTATATACTCAGCAACCATTAATTTAACTGATGCATGAGTTTAGTGGAAGAGATTTAAGTTCATATTGTGTCCATTGCCTAGATGAAGGCTTCTCTCTCTCTCTCCCAAAAATAATCACTCAAATCATTTCATTATTTCCAAGACAACGAAAGTTAAGCATCAATGAGAAATAGCCAAGATCTTATTGTAGTCAGGTAGGTTAATTTAAACCTGAGTGGATGTGAACGTAGAGTTTAGCAGTTTTAATCCATAGTCCTTGTATGTTTAAAGAGGATATGACCCAATGTGTTGAATTTTCTAGTTATTATTGAAGTTTTTTCTTATTGTTTCGTATTAATTATTTTCGATGAGTAATAGACTAAAATTATTACTGTTTTCTAATTTGTGATATTATTTGTTTATATAATTTGGTAATATTTTATTTGTATGTATTAAATTCAGGGTAGTGTGAGGTCATTTTCTTTGTAGGTTAATAATTAGTATTTGCGATTTTTTTTAATTGTGTTGTTACTAGACGTATGGGGCCGTATCTTTCTCTCAGTGAGGTCATGTGAATCAATGAGTCAGTGAGTCAGTCAGCTTTTCGAGTCCTGCCTCATATACACTGATTAACTATGAATTGTATGAGGTATTGTGTGTGTGTGCGTGTGTGTGTGTGTGTGTGTGTGTGTGTGTGTGTGTGTGTGTGTGTGTGTGTGTGTGTGTGTGTGTGCGTGTGTGTGTGTGTGTGTGTGTGTGTGTCCTATAAACAAACTCTAATTCATGTCCACTAACACTTTCCTTTCTCGTATTTTTTTCAGGTAAACAAAGTCAAGATCTCTGACACACACACTAGCGAGGATGCCAAGTGGCCAAGGATAAGGGTATGTACACGTATTAGTCATGTACGGTTGTGTATTTCGAGCACACACACACACACACACACACAGTCTCCAGGTGTTCATAACAGGAGGCAGAAGATAATAAAGCTCCTGAGAGGACAATAAGCCGAGTCACCACCGCACTAATCCAACAGAGCATAACACAGCAGTAATATACCATCACTAACCCGGTGTGGAGGCGAGACACCCACCACTTTTATGTTTTTACCCAATAATAAAAACAGGACCCGTGGCAGTAATAACAATACGTGAGTGTGTATAAAGGGGCAGGTATCGGCTGGTGTGGGCGGGTGTGTGTGTGACCAGGCAGGTGAACATTACGAGGCACCACACGACAGTAGAGCGTGCTGGGAAGGTGGCCTCCCTCAGCTCGTCAAGTCAAGTGTTGCTGCTGTCTTTTATACGCCACACATCGACGTAAATATCACACACGGGGAAAACTGTGATCGTGAAATTTATACCAAACACAGTCACTAAAGTCTCGTGTCGCAGTCCTGGTTAAAGGTCTTGGTGCCATACCTGTTTTTACCTGAGTGAAGGAACAGGTGGCTCTACAACTGACTAATTACTTCATTAACCATCAATGACAGACACCTAATGGCCACACCCTACATGAGCAGAGTAATATATACTATCTATCAAATTTGTCCATTTTAATACTGAGTACACAAGGTCTTATTCAGTTCTCTATTATATTACATCATATTTATCTTCAGCTGTATAATAATCATTCAAGACAACTGATCCTGATATTAATAAACTTCCACTACACTAAAACTCCTAATTCCGTTCTCCACTACTCCGGACTCGTCACATATCCAACTGAATGAGAAGTCCGGACTGCTCCTCGGATACAGTCCCTAAATCCAGTATGCGACAGAAAAAAAAATATCCGAACGCCCAAACGCACAAGTTCCATTCTGTTGGTCAAGCCAGAGGCGATGGTGCGGAAGAGGAGCAGGGGGGAGGTGGGAGAAGGGGAAGGGAGGTGGGAGTAGGGGAAGGGAGTAGGTGAGTGGCTGGAAGAGGTCACGTGACGGCAACTGAGCATCTCATTGGCTGAATCATTCGGGTATATTTACAGTCCACTTCCACTCAGTAAGGGTCGGCCCGGGTGTGTGTTGGGAGAATTATTGCTTATCCGCACATGCTACTCAGAAGGGCTCCACACAACGCTCCCCCCACCAGACCGAGCACCGAGAGGACGTGGGCACCTGAGTGTTGACCAACGAGAAACACAAGAGAAAACACACAATAAATATGTTAGCAGGACCATAATGCTGAGGGATATAAATCGTGCAACACACCCAGCTCTCACCACCACACAGGCCAGCGGTAACCCCCACGTGTTTAGAGGACCGCAGAAGACTCACTTAGTCTTAGTTATTTCCGTATGTAAGGCTAAAGGTACTCAGGGCATGGCGGAGGGGTTTAACCCTTTGAGGACGATGGTTTAACCCTTTGAGGACGATGGTTTAACCCTTTGAGTACGATGGTCTAACCCTTTGAGTACGATGGTTTAACCCTATGAGGATGATGGTTTAACCCTTTGAGGACGATGGTTTCACCCTTTGAGGACGATGGTTTAACCCTTTGATAACCATGATTTAACCCTTTGAGGACGATGGTTTAACCCTTTGATAACCATGATTTAACCCGATGATGCTGATGGTTTAACCCTTTGAGTACGATGGTCTAACCCTTTGATGACGATGGTTTAACCCTTTGATGCTGATGGTTTAACCCTTTGAGGACGATGGTTTAACCCTATGATGACGATGGTTTAACCCTATGATGACCATGATTTAACCCGATGATGCTGATGGTTTAACCCTTTGAGTACGATGGTCTAACCCTTTGATGCTGATGGTTTAACCCTTTGAGTACGATGGTCTAACCCTTTGATGACGATGGTTTAACCCTTTGATGACGGTGGTTTAACCCTTTGATGACGATGGTTTAACCCTTTGATGACGATGGTTTAACCTTTTTGAGGACGATGGTTTAACCCTTTGATAACCATGATTATCCTTGATGATGCTGATGGTTAACCCTTTTACACGATGATTGAAACTGGATATCTACTTCCCAGACAGACAGGTTAAGAAATCACGTGTCTCTCCCCCCACCCCCCCTCCCCCACCCCTCATCACACAATTCATTTACATACTCAGTAAGTTCTCCCCAATTCCCCCCCTGCCCTCTTAACCTCCTCACCACACGTAAAAAAAAATAATGATATACACTTTATGGAAGCAGAAATAACACATTAACCGTTGACACACACACACACACACACACACACACACACACACACACACACACACACACACACACACACACACACAAGCCGGTAACATCCACGATCCATCAGGAGGAGAGACTTTTTGAGACCCGAACATCAGAAGGCAACAAACACTTGAGTAGCATGAATTCAGAGGCAGGTCAAGCACAACACAGGGGAGGAAAGATCAGACCTAAGATAAAGTTTCTAGGTGTGTTTTAGTGGGACGTGGCCACCGTCTCTCTCTTGTGAAACTTGGAAATACGGAAGAATTAGAGTGTTACAAATGGCTGAGCGGGACAAGTCGACACCTCCAAGACACCGGTTCGACACCCAGTGACAGAACTCAGGTGAAATGATCACCTCAGTACAAAGACAAACAGGTTAGGTATACTCCCCACACAGGTATTCTCCCCACACAGGTATACTCCCTATACAGATATACTCCCCACACAGGTATACTCCCCACACAGGTATACTCCCCACACAGGTATACTCCCCACACAGGTATACTCCCCACACAGGTACACTCTCCACACACGACAAATATGTGCCCTTAACTTTACAAACAAGCAAGTCCCCCGTTGGCTTGCTCGCTAACGACCCAACAAGCTGTGAGCACAATTAATCACCCATTACGCGAGGGAGGAAGTGCAGCGAACGAGCCAACAACCTCGTTACTGGCCCGTCCGGCGCTGCTATTGGCCGGCGGGGCTGGACGATACTGGCGGGGAGTCGTTACGTCCAGGAAATTGTCTCTTCGTGGTGGTGGTACGGGGGGGAGTTAGTGGTGGGGGGTGGTGGGGGTGGTGGTGGTAGGGGGTGGTGGTGGTGGACGGGGGTGTTGTTGGTGGAAGTAGTGGTGGTTGTAGCCGCACTACTACCACCACTACTACCACCACCACCACCACCACTACTATTAATGGTTGCCCCTCGTGTAACGAGGATGGCCGGCCCAAGGGCCACCTAGGCGTGAATTTGTTTAAGGTGTAGAAGCTGTCGCCAACACAACAACCACACCCTAAGTTAACGAGCTGCATGACCCAGTGTTTAAGGTGTAGAAGCTGTCGCCAACAACAACCACACATTAATTCTGTTAACGAGTTGCATGACCCAGTGCTTTATGTGCAGTTTCGCCAAATATTACCAACCACACCCTAAGTTAACGAGCTGCATGACCCAGTGTTTAAGGTGTAGAAGCTGTCGCCAACACAACAACCACAGCCTGAGTTAACGAGCTACATGACCCAGTGTTTAAGGTGTAGAAGCTGTCGCCAACACAACAACCACACCCTAAGTTAACGAGCTGCATGAACCAGTGTCAAGATAGTCCGAGAAGACCGGACAACTCGCCAACAGCACTGGCTAACCATTACCCCGGAATACGATCCGCAAATCGATTAACATCCAGGTTCCCAATTACTGCTGGGTAGAGAGGCAAATGGTGTACAGAAACTACCACCGCCACCACCACCCTACCATCACCCTACCATCACCCTACCACCACCACCCTACCATCACCACCCTACCACCACCCTACCACCTTTACTCTACCACACATCACTGACACCATTAACACCAAGTCCTCCTACTCTTCCTCCTCACTACTCACCCTAACGCTCCAGTGAGGACCAACTCCCTGAAGTGAGACAATCCTCTTCCTGGAGTCTTATCCTCTGACTCCAACCTGAGCGACGAAGACCAAGAGGCTCCTCGAGTGAATCTTTATGCTCTATTTAACGGACTATATCGAGAGTCCGTTATATCGGGGGTCCGTTATATCGAGGATCCGTTATATCGAGGGTCCGTTATATCGAAGGTCCGTTAAATCTGAAACCCTCATCTATCAGAATATATGGCTAGACAAGTCCGCTATATGGAGGCTTAGTTGAAATTTGACACTTGAAGCTATAACTTAAAGATATTAAGACAATTGTAGGTTAGGTTAGGTTAGGTCAGGCGAGCTTCCTAAGTGACATTACCTGATCAGAAACATTTGAGGGGATGTCTCGTGATGCTGTGTTCTAATTGGCTGCAAAACATAACCTGATCTATAGTTCCAGCAAACAGGTCACTGTAGGGAAGTCACTGAGGTACTGGTGACCTGGCCTGTGTACAGTGATATATTTCGTGTTAATGTATAAACCTAAAATATTGGTCACGATTTATTTTAACAACTGTGACCTAATTTAGAAGGAGGTCATGAGGTGTTCTTGTTTATAAAGTGTGGTGGATACAGTCTCACAGTGACCTGACCTGACCTGACCTCACCTCACCTCACCTAACCTATATAAAACACTAAATCTTCATGACTATACCTGCAGGATGTTATGACCTTTATTTACCAAAGTGATCTACATTTTTAGAGGAAATTATACGTGTAATTTAGCTGAACAAACACGTGAGGAAAGTGACTGGTGTATTAGTTTAATATCAAAGTAGAATATAAGTTTCTATCACCTGTAGTTTTATAACAATATCAACCACACACACACACACACACACACACACACACACACACACACACACACACACACACACACACACACACACACACACACACACACACACACACACACACACACACACACACACACACACACACACACACACACACACACACACACACACACACACACACACACACACACACACACACACACACACACACACACACACACACACACACACACACACACACACACACACACACACACACACACACACACACACACACACACACACACACACACACACACACACACACACACACACACACACACACACACACACACACACACACACACACACACACACACACACACACACACACACACACACACACACACACACACACACACACACACAGGTGATCTCGCCCCCCACACTGCTGTACAGTTTCCCTGACCACAACAATAGTCAATATTTCTGAAGCTGTGATCAATAGTGATATTCGTAAACTCTGACACAATAACAATTTAGTGAGCAGTGGGCAGGGAGGCTTCAGTAGTGTGTGCTGATACTCTGCTACCATTTGCCACACATTCAGTTCTTCCATGAATAGACTGCAGAAGCTCTTGACATTTGGGAAAAAAAAATCTGACAGAACTGGGCATCGATCCTTAACTCATGCAACCAGATTCTTGTAACCTTTCCCCTTTACTTCCTTAGTTTAATTCTTCATAAACTGTCTAATTCTTGGTGGTTCATTATCTGACTATAATATTAATCTTATGGTTCCTCTGGGTCCTGACCTATCATAAACTAATAGCATTTTTTATTCCACATTAATGATCCTCTCTCAGTGACAAACAACACAGTTCATTCTCAAGCAGACAACACAACTCTCTCTATCCTTAAATCTGTCTCAGTTATCCATTATAATACCATCACTACGAGACAACGCACATCATTATGCCTAGAGACACACCTCACATGCAAAGTTCACTGAGATACACTTCCCAAAAAATTATCTATACGATTTTGTATGAGACAATATGACACAACGGACGAAGGATTTTGACAACCCTACCGAGACAACAGGAATGACAGTGTTCATTATGAAATCCATCGATCACCCCGAGTACAGATAGTTTTTTGGTGTGAGTATTTTACATCGTACTTGGTGGCCTTCAGAACCAATACATCAAAATACGTAATATTATATAACAAACTTTCAAGCCGTCGTCGTCATCTACCACAAAACACTACACGTAAGATACCACACTGCTCTCATCTTTGGGTTTAGTATTGCGTGTTAAAAGGTCCTTCTCTCTCCATTGTGTTGGTATTTCTACAGTTACACTCCCGACTAGGTAGTGCCACCACCACCACCACTTGGCACCCATCACCGGCCTACGAGGACACCTGGAAAGGTCTCATGCCTTTCCTGTCATAGTGCCATTCTGCTGAACCTCCACCCACCAGAATTCATTTATAACCCCGGATTGACACTCTCTAAAACTCAATGGCACTCTCAGGAACACACTGGCACTCTCTGGAATACACTGGCACTCTCTGGAATACACTGACACTCTATGGAATACACTGGCACTCTCTGGAATACACTGGCACTCTCTGGAATACACTGGCACTCTCTGGAATACACTGGCACTCTCTGGAACACACTGGCACTCTCTGAATACACTGGCACTTGGAATACACTGGCACTTTGAATACACTGGCACTCTCTGGAACATTATCCGCACTTTCTGGAACACACTGGCACTCTCTGGAACATACTGGCACTCTCTGGAACACACTGGCACTCTTGAACACACTGGCACTCTTGGAACACACTGGCACTTCTGGAACACACTGGCACTCTCTGAACACACTGGCACTCTCTGGAACACACTGGCACTCTGGAATACACTGGCACTCTCAACACTGGCACCCCCTGAACACTGGCACTCTGGAACACACTACACTCTCTGGAACATACTAGCACTCTCTGGAACACACTGGCACTCTCTGGAACACACTAGCACTCTCTGGGAACACACTGACACTTCCTGGAACACACTGGCACTCTCTGGAACACACTAGCACTCTCTGGAACACACTGGCACTCTCTGGAACACACTAGCACTCTCTGGAACACACTGGCACTCTCTGGAACACACTGGCACTCTCTGGAATGGCTTTATCAATGTGTAATAAAATGTCTGTCTGTCTGTCTGTCTGTCTGTCTGTCTGTCTGTCTGTCTGTCCAAGGAACTTTTTTACCTATTTATATATTAAGAAAAGTAAATTGACAAGCCTAATAAAGGGGGGTGGGGGGGGGGTGTAAATGGGAAGAATAAATTGATAGAAAATGGGGAATGGGGAGAAAAATTGAGAATAGGGAGATTAAATTGGTAAGGTAATTGTTGGATGGGGAGTACAAATAATTGGGAATAGGGAGAATAAATTGGAAACTAATGGTGGGATAGGAAGTTAAATTATTGTGAATGGGGAAAATAAATTGACCAATTAAAATGTGGAATAAAAAATGATACCAAAATAGGACACACAGACATTCAATAATAATGGGGGAAGAGAATGGGTAGAGAATAACGAAGCCTCATCCACCTGTACCCATTAAACCCTAAATATTTCACGGAATATATCCACTGAAATATATCCAACGCCATTTACGAGTAGATTAAAGGATTTCAAACAACAGGAAATCTATACAAGGATTCTCAAAGACTCGTAAGTTGTCTTTTTCTCCTAACTGATGATGTTAGGGTCTTAACTCCGCTAATTACAAACACAGGTACAGAGATAGATAATTACAGGTACAGATAGAGATACAGGAAGATACAGGTACTTATATGAGTCCAGGTACAGGCTGTTACAGAGAGAGGTACAGGTAGACACAGATAAAGGTACAGATAGTTACAGGTACACATACAGTTACAGGTACACATAGTTACAGGTACACATACAGTTATAGGTACACATACAGTTACAGGTACACATACAAAGACATAGGAGGTACACATACAGTTACAGGTACACATACAGGTATAAGGTACACATACAGTTACAGGTACACATACAGAGAAAATACATACAAGTTACAGGTACACATACAGTTACAGGTACACATACAGTTACAGGCACATACAGTTACAGGCACATACAGTTACATGTACACATACAGTTAGAGGTACACATACGTTATAGGGTACACATACAGTTACAGGTACACATAGTTACAGATACATACAGTTACAGGTACACATACAGTTACAGGTACACATACAGTTACAGGTACACACAGTTATAGGTACACATACAGTTACAGGTACACATAGTTACAGATACACATACAGTTACAGGTACACATACAGTTATAGTACACATACAGTTACAGGTACACATACAGTTACAGGTACACATACAGTTACAGGTACACATACAGTTACAGGTACACATACAGGTGTACAGGTACACATACAGTTACAGGTACACACAGTTACAGGTCACACATACAGTTAGAGGCACATACAGTTACAGGTACACATACAGTTACAGGTACACATACAGTTACAGGTACACATACAGTTACAGGTACACATACAGTTATAGGTACACATACAGTTATAGGTACAAATACAGGTACACTATTAATTTTGGTGTGTCTCATTCGTGTTTATCAGATATTCTTGTTTCGTCAATTGTTGCCTTGAGAAATGATTAGATTGTAGGAAGAACCCATACTACAAAACAGGCCATTATAATCTCACGTAAGACCGGAGAGGAGGGGCTCCTCAAATCCAGGAAAGACGGAAACGACTCCAAAATGTTATTGGCACAATCTGAATATTTTCTTCCTGGATTAAAACAAGACCATTAAACACGGGCAGACAGACACACACACACACACACACACACACACACACACACACACATACACACAGGTTATTTTTCCTGAGGTTGCTACTTTCCTCCTCCATTACCACCACCACCACCTACCACCACTACCACACCTACCACCACCACACCTACCACCACTACCACCACTACCACCACCACCTACCACCACACCTACCACCACTACCACCTACCACCACTACCACCACACCTACCACCACTACCACACCTACCACCACTACCACACCACCACTACCACCACTACCACCTACCACCACTACCACCACACACCTACCACCACCACCACACCTACCACCACCACCTACCACTACCACCTACCACCACTGCCACCTACCACCACCACCACACCTACTACCACTACACACCACCACCACCTCTGCCACACCTACCACCACACCTACCACCACCACACCTACCACCACTACCACACCTACCACCACCACCACCACACCTATCACCACTACCACCACACCTACCACCACCACCACACCTACCACCACTACCACACCTACCACCACCACCACCACACCTATCACCACTACCACCACACCTACCACCACCACCACACCTACCACCACTACCACACCTACCACCACAACCATTTTTTCGAAAACAACGCCGCAAAAAGAATTAGCTGGGCCCATAAATTGCAATATTTTGGCCTGAGCTATATTGAAAATTCCACAACGTTAACATTTTTTACACACAATTTATCAAGCAACTGGTGACCGGAGACCTCGGTGCTGGCCACAATAAACCCAACCTTCCTGATAATGGATTCAAATGAGAAAAAACAAAAAAGTGAGAAAGAAAAAATTGAAACCTAAAGAAAAATTAAAGAAATGGGAGAAAATAATTGACAAAAATAACATACAGATTGATAGATTGAGTAATATTTTGTTTACTGTTGCGTCTATGTTGGGGGAGGGAGGGGGAGAGGGAGGAGGGGGAGGGGGGTAAGGGACAGACCCGGAGGTGTATTTTGGTGCAGAAGATGAATAAGAAGACTGAAGAAGGAGAAGATGGGAGAAGATTTACACTAACAAGGTTGTTTGTGTCTTGTTGGTTGTTTATATCCAGCAGGCCAACAGCTGAGACCCCATGTCGTATATAAGTGGCGAAGGGGGAGGGGCGAGAGGGGAGGGGGTGGGAGAGGGGAGGGGCGAGAGGGGAGGGGGGTAGAGAAGGGTGTGGGGAAGAGGAGGTGGGAGGAGGAATGTAATTTTTATGTAATATTCAAAACCATAACAAGAGTTGAACAGAGAAGCAATTTGACCCTATTATTATTATTATTATTATTATTATTATTATTATTATTATTATTATTATTATCATTATTATTGTTGTTGTTGTTAATATCACTATTATTAACACCATCATTAACTTCACCATTACAGCACCAGCCTCACCACTGTCCACTCTAACGTAAATCTCAACTCAGCATAGATACAAACCTAACCTAACCAAACCTAACCTAACCAAACCTAACCCAACCAAACCTAACCCATCACTCACCGGCCAACACAGATTTGCGATACATTTGTAAATATGCACAAAAAAAGGTTTTACAGCAATATTTCTGGGATTGGTCGGTATAAAACGTGTATATATGTATGTTAACACAAATTCGTAATACAGGTTGGTACATGGGAAAAAAATTGCTCCAGTAATTATGTTGGAATTGGGTACCATAAAACATTGGTGAGAATATCAAGCATTTTTAATAGGGGTTAAAATGTGTGTGTGTGTGTGTGTGTGTGTGTGTGTGTGTGTGTGTGTGTGTGGTTTTGAAATCTAGATAGTTTAGGGTGTTTTATTAAATCACACACACACACACACACACACAAGTTATGGAGAGATCAACACAGTATATATAAGCTTTTGTATTGTGAAAGTAAACATGTCATTTAGTGGTGGTTGACCTTTACAACTATATCTGTGTGTGTGTGTGTGTGTGTGTGTGATTTAATAAAACACCCTAAACTATCTAGATTTCAAAACCCCACACACGCACACACACACACACACACACACACACACACACACACACACACACACACACACACACCAAATACTAAAATAAACACAAACTCCTGAAGAAAAACAGCAAGGTAGTCAGCCATTAAGACACTAAAATGCAAAAAAACAAGTCCACGACAGAGAGGAAAAAAAAGTGGGAAATTCACTCTCAGGAAATCAATATGAAGAAAGCGAGGCAACACCATCCACCCATCTACACTACACGGTAAAGCCTTAGAGACTGACAATAATACATTCTTCTTATTCACCTAAGGTCACAGTCTGAATTAACATAGATATGATAATCCTACTTACGTGGAATTTATTATTAATACTTGAATACATTTAAAGAGAGTGCCAATGCGTGTCTTTTCAGAGATGTGATCTTGATATGTGAAGTCTAAACGCTTATCTGTTCTAGGAATTATTATTATTATTATTATTATTAAATTCAATATACTTATACTGTATATACCAGGATTAAACCTTCATCATCCTTCCGTTGTTGATTTACATACATACATACATACATACATACATACATACACACCAAAGATATACACAGATGACATTACATACGACCCTGAAATATAGTTTACTTTCTATTGTCCAGAATATGAACCTGAAGTCAACATGGCTCTAACACAACCTTGAAATAAACGGTTTACATTCTGACACTCAAATTATATCCTGAAATAAATCATCAAAACTGATAAAACTGATAAAACAAACAAATAAATACGAGAAACAAACACACGAATAAATACAATGATAAAGACAATAAATAAACAGAAGAATACAAGTCAATAAATCCAACAATAGACGTAATAAAAAAAATACAATTAATAAAACCAGATGAAACAAAACCAGTAAATTCGTTAACAAACTCTGACGGGACGGACAGACAGAGAGGCAGACAGATGACCCGTCAATATATACACATTTTAAATTCATTATTAGAGGTATAACTAAATAAATACATAAATAAATAAATAAATAAATAAATAATATATATAAATTCGGTTAACAAAAGTACATATATACCACGACTATACACACATACACACACACACACACACACATACGCACATAGATTAATTATTCATAGTCAAGTGAAATCCTCCATTCATGTCATTTCAATTCCCCCTCCACCAAAATGCCATGCACAAAATTCTTTCAACAAAACGTCATGCACAGATATTAGGTCTGTTGTTGTTATTATAATATTAATATACAGCTAACCCTCCATATAACGGACTCTTGAGTACGGTGACTGCTTGAGTACAATGAATCTTCAACCCTTAAGTACATCAGTTAACCCAATGAGTAACTATGAGTTAACCCCTAGAGTTTGGTGATTTAACCTTTGATCACATTTATTTCACCCCTTGAGTACAACCATATAGACCCTTGAGTACAACCATATAACCCTTGAGTACAACCATATAGACCCTTGAGTACAACCATATAACCCTTGAGTACAATCCTATACCGCCTTGAGTACAACCATATAACGCCTTGAGTACAACGTCATAACCTCTTCAGTAAGATAACGCCATCCCACAATAGGCAACATCAGACTATATACTGTTATTATAGGAAGGTTTGTAACCCTGAAATAAATAAACACATACACACACACACACCCCCAGCTGACTTGCCCTGGATCACACCTCGGACCAAAAGACTTATGCAGCAGAGAGACAGAGCCTTTTATCTCAATGACCACATCCGCTACAGGTCCCTTCTCAACCGAGTCATCCACGAAATACGCACTGCAAAGAAGTCCCACTACCCAACCAAGCTGCAACACCTGAAGCAGACCAACATCAGTCAATGGTATGGTAAGCTTAAAGAACTCTGTGGACTAAACAATAAGACACACCCCCTCCCCTTCCTTAGCCATCTCACTAATGTTGACGCAGCTGAACAAACAAATAACCATTTCGCTACTATATGCCAGACGCTCCCCCAGCTTGACACAACCACTCTCCCTGCTTACCTACCAGCCCCCCTTCCCACTGACTTAGTCGAAGAATTTGAAGTAGCAAAACGTTTGGACAAACTGAAATTAAAACGCTCTACCACCCCCATTGACTTACCAATGAAACTCTTCAAGGAGTTCTCCCTGGAGCTTGCTAAACCCCTCTGCTCCATCATCAATGCTTCCGTCAGCCAAGCAAGATGCCCAGCTGACTGGAAGACCTCATATGTGTCACCAGTGCCCAAGTCAACCAGCCCACAAACCTTAAATGAGCTACGCCCCATTGCCATCACCCCAATATCCAGTTTAATATGCAAAAGTTTTGTGTTTGACTGGGCTTATGCTGACATTGCAGGCGCCATAGATCTTCAGCAATTTGGCAATATGAAAACGTGTCTTGTCAACTTTCTCGACTACACATACCACCATCTGAGAAAACGAAAGACGTCTGTGGCTGTCGCCTTCATTGACTTCACCAAAGCATTTGACCAAGTCGACCACAATTTAAACATCAACAAAGCTATCGACCTCGGGTTTCGAAGAAGTCTTATACCAAAACTTACAGACTTCCTCAGTAATCGACGCCAAGCTGTACGCTTCCGAGGGGCTGTCTCCTCTTTTCAGTCACTCTCCAATGGCGTCCCGCAAGGCACCAAGATGGGACCGCTCTGCTTCCTTATGCTTATCAATGATGCCCTAAGAGAAACCCCTACTCGCTGGAAATATGTCGACGACTCCACCATTGGGATCGGTGTGAACAACTCGGCTCCCGACTACACCGCCCTCCAGAATATATTGAACAGTCTCCAAAACTGGGCCACCAACAACCACGTCACCATCAACAATACCAAGTCCATGCACATCAACCTCTCCTCCGACCTTGTCCCCCCCCGCATTACTTTGGGCTCCAACTAAGCTCCTCGGCGTCACTATACATAACTAACTAAATCGGAAAACACACGTCAGTACAATTGTCAAATCCTCCAGTTTCCGTCTCCACCTCCTCCGCCGACTCAAGTCCCTCGGAGTTCCTGCACCCGAGCTCCTCAGTGTTTACACAACATTCATACTTCCCAAGCTCACCTATGCCTCCCCTACCTGGTCTTCCTCCCTAAATGCCACACAACGTAAACACCTAGAAAAAGTGCAAAAGAGGGCATGCAAGATTATTCTCTCCCTTTCCTACTCCACATATCAAGAACCTCTCAACACAATGACCCTTTCGACTCTCACTGACCATCACCACGACCTCATCTGCAAATTTGGTGAGAAACTTCTGCACCTGAGATCCCTCATCCGCGAATTGCTGTTGACACCACAACACGACCACGTACTAATCGCTATAAGAACACACACACACACACACACACACACACACACACACACACACACACACACACACACACACACACACACACACACACACACACACACACACACACACACACACACACACACACACACACACTCCACAAACAAACACTCTCTCGCTGTCGTTTTTAATGTTTTACACACAGCTAAAACACTATCCAAATAACAACAGTTAAAGCTGAACCGGCATCCCCGACAAACAAATTGACAAAGGTATTCGAAATGTCAATTGTGTGTTTTATATTCTGTTAACATATGGAGAGAGGCGGCCTATGTGTGCGGTTATTTTCCCCCGCGTGTGTGTCTTTGTAGGTTTTGCTGTTATGTACAAATTTGATGATATAATTGTTCAAGCTTGGTCCCAATACGTATATTAATAGTCAGTCTCTCTCTCTCTCTCTCTCTCTCTCTCTCTCTCTCTCTGCCCGAGGCTCCTGTTTTTATATGTATGTTGTATCTGGACTCACATATAATTAACACACACACATACACACACACCTCTCTGTCTTTCTCTCTCTCTAATTGTACCGACAGGACGAAAAATTATAGCCACATATTTTGAATTTTGTTTATAGACCGGGTGAAAAAATACAAATATTGCTGTACAGTATTGACAAAGGTTAGGTTAGGTTAGGTTAGGTTAGGTTAGGTTAGGTTACGTTAGGTTAGGTTAGGTTACGTTACGTTAGGTTAGGTTAGGTCTTAAAATCTTACATTGGTTGACTGTCGTAACACGTTATGACTAAATGTACTGTCACGCGGCGTAAGTCTTACTCTGGTGTAGTGTGATTTAGTTTACGTACACACACACTTACACACACGCATACATACATAAACACACACACACGCACACGCACACACACACACACACACACGTACACTATATAAATAATAATAAGAAAAACACAGAAGTTCAGAAGTTCTCATAAAACAACTCACAAATGTAACAAAGAACACAATATGTCCAACACCCCCCCGCCCCCCAGTTGGCGGAAAACCCAGAAAGAATTTAAATATTACATGAAGGTCACCCAAAAGGTCATCCAAGGTCATATAAAGTCCTCCAAGGTCACCCAAGGTCATCCACGGTCACCTTAAGGTCACACAAGATGCCCCAAAAGCCTCAGAAGATTGTCCAATGTCATGGAAATTCATATAAGGTCAAAAAAGGTCACTGAAGGTCAAACCACAGTGCATCATCGTAGGATATTAAATAAAGTCACAGGATGTCACAGGTCACAAGATACCACAGGAGGTCAATGTAAAGGCGGAGACACACTGATTACATAAGAACATAAGAATGGAGGAAACTGTAGCAGGCCTATTGGTCCATACTGGGCAGTCTCGTTTATACCCAACCCCTATCCTCATATATCCATCCAACCTACTGTATGTTTGAAACTATCCAGCATATTCGAGTTAATGATGATGTTTGGTAACTTGTTCCACTCGTCCACTACTGTTTCCAAACCAGTGTTTACCTATTTCGCGCCTAAATCTAAATTTGTTTAATTTAAAACCATTACTATGAGTTCGCTCCTGGTTGGATATAATTTAAGTATCTATATAATGTCCCCTTTGTTTAGCCCTGACTTCCATTTATATGCCTCTATCATGTCGCCCCTCGAGGGAGTGCAAATTAAGATGCTTTAACCTGTCTCTGTACTCAAGGTTCCTAATGCCTGGGATTAGTCTTGTCATTCTCCTCTGAATTCTTTCTAGGGATTCTATATCCATTATGTAGTACGGTGACCAGAACTAAACGGTGTAATTCAAGTGAGGTCTCACAAGCGCAAGATACAGTTTTAGGATGACCTCGCTAATCTTGTAACTAACACTCCTTTGTATGAACCCAAGTACTGTGTTAGCCTTGTTTCGAGCAAATACACATTGTTGACATAACATGACAGAAACATTGGAGGGTCAGAGAGACATATGATAAATTACAAAATATTAATAATAATAATAATAAAAAAATACTAATTGTCACTTTACTACCCAACACAATACACAGAATCTAAACCCATATAAATCACACCATAACAATTCAATACAAGTAAAAAATCGCCAGAACAGGTAACAAACCCCTCCCGCGAACCGTTACCATGGCAGGGTAAACTCGGAACTAGTGAAGCTGTTATTGTAAATTAGTGCAGTCACCACTGGAGACTGTCCCATGCCATCGTTTTCTTTAACCCCGAAAAGTTACCATGGTAAAACTTGATCAACTTTATAGCAATTTGCACTTAATGTTTATCATGTGGACCTTGACATATGTTGATCATGCTTATAAGTTTGGTGGAATTCTTGAGCGGACGTCGTCAGGCAGTGAGGTATCAGGGCTCGGTCTCCACATTCCAACACCTCACCTGCGGTGTTCCCCAGGGGACCAAGATGGGACCACTGTGCTTCCTCATCCTGATCAACGACGCTCGATTGGACACTCCTTATAGGTGGAAGTACGTGGATGACTGCACTGTGGGGGTTTCAGTGGACAACACAGCACCAGACTACTCATCGCTACA
Source organism: Homarus americanus (assembly GCF_018991925.1). NCBI lineage: Eukaryota > Metazoa > Arthropoda > Malacostraca > Decapoda > Nephropidae > Homarus > Homarus americanus. The sequence continues at coordinate 162,940 of NW_024714087.1, forward strand.
AGGCACCCTGGACAGGCTACAGGCATGGACTACGGAGAACAAAGTCACAATCAACCACACCAAAACCGTAGTCATGCACATCAATACCGCCACGACTCCATCAAAAACCCCAGCAGTCACAGTGGGTGCCATTCCTCTCCAGCTGGTGCAGTCTGCCAAACTCCTGGGTGTAACTATAGACAACAAACTGGAAGGCCCATGTAAATAACAGTCAAGGCAGCCTCGTACCGTCTCTACAAGCTACGACGACTTAGGTCACTTGGGACACCCAAGCCAGAGCTGAGGACTACACTGTTAAAAAAATCTTGTAAAATTTACAGAAAATTCACTGGTTATATTGTTGCCAAACATTTTCTGTATAATTTACAGAGAATCTGTATATATTTTTACATAAAATAGCTGTTGAATTAACAGATTGTTGGAAGTTATTGGAAGTTCCAACAACTTGTCCCTGAATACAAATTCTCAACTTTCGATTTACAGCAGGTACCTACTTTGCTGCTAGGTGAACAGGGACCAAGGGGACTATGAAGAATGTCCAAACAACTTCCGCCGGCCCGGGAATCGAACCCGTGACATCTTGCTTGCGAGGCAAGAGTGGTACCACTCCACCAGCAGCGTTCCCCCGTGTGATGATGTGGCGCTCTTTGAAATAATGTAAACAAACACGACACACAACGAACGTGAAGCACAAACAACCGCCAACCGCATATTCAGTAATTACATACAGAAATAACAGCATTAACCTGCAATTTTAAATGTTCTTTGCATCATGGAGTGTATATAGTATGATAAAATGTCAGTTTATATTGATAATTAAACAAATTGAAACAGAGAAAGAGAGTGTCTGATATATTTTACAGAACAAAAAAAATAATTCAAATTACTGCGTTTTCCTGGTCGGAAATACAGAAGAAACATGTTAAAAATACTGAATTTTCTAACAGTGTATCTACAATGCCTTTATTCTCCCCAAACTAACATATGCGTCACCAGCCTGGTCGTCTTCTCTCAACTCCACCCAAAAACGTCGGCCAGAGAAGGTACAGAAAAGGGCCTGCAGAATCATGCTCGGCGCAGAATACTCCGGCTACAACAACGCTCTCTCCACCCTGGAAATGCCATCCCTCAGTGGCCTCCACCACCAAGCACTGGAAAGGTTTGGCAGCCAACTAATGCACTACCCTCGTCATCGCCACCTCCTGCCACAGGCAGTACCCCACCCACCTCGCGCAGTCCGCCACTACAACAAAATTCAGCCCATAAGAGCCCGCACCGATAGATATAAGAACAGCACCATCCCATCTATAGTTAAAATAATAAACAACTCCTGATTTATGTACTGTACAGCCCTGTAAATGTATTCAACGCATATTATATCATTATGTCTAAATCAAATGTAAGTCTGGATATTTTCAGCCACCGGCTGCAATTCTATTAATAAACCGTTTATTATTATTATTATTATAATTATTATTATTACACACACACACACACACACACACACACACACACACACACACACACACACATCAGATAAAAACACCCAACACGACACCTGCAACACAGCACCAAATATTAAAGTCTCCAGAGAACAAGTAGGACAAAAGAGGGTCAAACTAACAGAATGTCATAATAGGTCATGGGGGTAGCATTATGTCACGAAGGTCACACCACCCTGCAGGAGGTCACGCGTAGGTTACAATTTTACAGAATACCATAATAGGTCATAGGTTATCATCAGAGACCCACTCAAGGTCAGGCACAGGTCATTTAAGGTCATATAGCCTTGCAGAATCACACGTAGGTCACAAAAAGTTCTAGTGTTTTACAGAAGAATAATCGGCAAAGTAAAAGGTCACTGAAGGTCATTTAATGTTTGGATAAAATAAAGAATGATATAAACTGTACTCCCGAGTCACCTCAGGTCACAGTCAACTTCGAGAGAGGTCATGCTAAACTCTGATAGGTTAAAGTCACGCTATGTTTCAGGAAGTGGTATAATTAAAGGTCACCTATTGTTACAAATGGTCAAGACAGGTCACACAGTCCCAAATTATCACGAGGTCATTAAAGGTCGCATGTCACAAAGAGCCCCATGAGGTCACAGGAGGTCATATAGTCTCAAATTATCACGAGGTCATAAAAGGTCATATCTATTACAAACGTCACAGTCACAGATTGTTACACTGGGTCACAAAAGGTCACATAGTGTAAGAAAAGATCATTGTCAAAAATAATTACAAAATGTCACGTGTAAAAGTACATCAAGAAAATAATTATACAAAATTATCCTCAACAATTACTAAAAAAAAAAAGTCTATGTCAAAATATCACAAAATACGTCAATCATACATCATACAGCATCACCAAATGTCACACACTGTCACCCATCGTCACACGTAATGTCATGTTATAAAAAAAAAAAGCATTATACACCGTTACCTATTACCAGAGAGCGTCACACACACACACACCTACACCCACCCAACCCACCACCCACCAACAAAACCAACTCACACACACACCCACACACACACACACACACACACACACACACACACACACACACACACACACACACACACCCACCCACATCAACAGAGCAACGCGACGGTGGACATAGATAAGTAAATAGAAGCCGCCGTTCAGATACTCATACAATCAGGTTGGATAGGACTGTCAAAGTTGTTATTGCAGCGTGTTCCTTGCCGTGTGGATAATACCCCCGAGATAAGTTTTTTGCCGGGATTGTCGCAACACAGCGTCCCAAGACCTTCTGTAATCTGAAAAGTTTGCGGGGTGGCAGGGGGAGGGTCTCTCTCTCTCTCTCTCTCTGTCTCTCTCTCTCTCTCTCTCTCTCTCTCTCTCTGCCATCACGACTTTTTATACAAATATGAAATTCTCTCTCTCTCTCACTCTCTCTCTATTGCATATATGTGTGTGTGTGTGTGTGTGTGTGTGTGTGTGTGTGTGTGTGTGTATTCCTAACCACAATACAACAAGCGAACGAGAAGATGCAATAAGCCAGAAGAAGAAGAAGAAGAAGAAGCGAACACGAGAGTAAACTTAATACAACTAGCACAGAATAAAAGAACAAGTTAACACACAAGAAGAACGAAGGGTAAAGGAAGAACAGAAATAAGAAGAAAGAGGGGAGAAGAGGAATAAGTATTTGACTTAATGAAACAAAATAAATAAAAGAAGAACTGAAGGAGATGACAATAAAGGATAGATAAGAATAGAGAAGAAACATGTAAATAAATAGAGAATAAAACAATGAATAATAAAAAAATAATAAATAAAATAAAAAATAAAGTGACAGACGAAGATGAAATAAGGAATAAGAAGTAAATAAATAAAACCCAGAATAACGCGATAAATAAGGAAATGTAGAAGCGAAGAGACAATATAATATCCCTGACATATATAGTATACAGGGGACATACAGTACAGTATACACCCCAAAACACAATATACAGAACTTACTACACTACACAACACTATTATACACACTTCATACAACACACTATTGTATATAACAGTATAAACACATATATTGAGTAACAATAAATCAGTCACTTTTTTTTCTTATATCAATCAGTAAAGTGAGACAACGACACATCTTGCATACTTTAGTTTCAAGATGTGAGACTGGTAGTGTTGAAATGTGACCTAAGGCGTGTGTCGGGAAGGAATTATTACGTCAATAATAACAATATGTTTTTAACTCTATTGTTTTATAAATTCTTTGAAAAAATACTTGAATTTATTTTGTTTTATGAGAGATTTTAAAACACGAGCCAATTTATGCTGTTTTATATGAGAGATCTTTAAAAAAATCTAATTTATTCTAATAAAACAACCATAAAAATCGCTTATATATTAAATCCAAACGAAAAAAACAAAGACAACGATTTATTCAGAGCTTCGTTTATAAACGCCTTTTTTTTGTTATTATCATTTATTGGGCACTCCCCTACATCCTTGTGTAAGGTGAAGCGCAGAAGCGTTTACAGCGCCCAACAGGGAAGCATGCTAAGTTCATGCTTGCCTTTATGTCTCATGAGTTAAGGGCGTAGAAGCCTGAAGAGTCAATGGTTTATGACATCAAGTTGTTGGAAGCTCCAACAACTTGTCCCTGAATACGAATTCGCAACTTCCGACTTACACCAGGTACCTACTGTACTGCTAGGTGAACAGGGGCTAATGGGGGCTAGGAAGTATGTCCAAACAACTTCCACCGGCCCGGGAATCGAACCCGTGACATCTCGCTTGAGAAGGCAAGAGCGGTACCACTCTACCACCAGCACCCCCTTTATAAACGCCTAAAACACCCACACTAAGACCCAGTGAACGGTGCTTAATAACCCTGGTAGTTGAAGAACCTAAAACTAAGACCTAGTGAACGGTGCTAATAACCTGCTGGTTGAAGCACCTAACTAAGACCTAGTGAACGGTGCTTATAACCCTAGTTGAAGCACCTAAACTAAGACCTAGTGACAGCTATTAACCTCAGTAGTTAGCACCTAAAACTAAGACCTAGTGACGGCAGCGATTAACCCCAGAAGTTGAAGCACCTAAAACTAAGACCCAGTGAACGGTGCTTAATAACCCTGAGAAGTTGAAGCACCCAAACCAAGACTCAGTGAACGGTGCTAATAACCTCGGTAGTTGAAGCACCTAAAACTAAGACCTAGTGAACGGTGCTTAATAACCAGTTGAAGCACCCAAAATCAAGACCCAGTGAACGGTGCTAATAACCCTGGTAGTTGAAGCACCAAAAACTAAGACTCTAGTGAACGGTGCTTAATCCTGGAGAGTTGAAGCATCCAAAACCAAGACCAGTGAACGGTGCTAATAACCCTGGTAGTTGAAGCACCTAAACTAAGACCTAGTGAATGGTGCTTAATAACCCTGGTAGTTGAAGCACCTAAACCAAGACCCAGTGAACGGTGCTTAATAACCCTGGTAGTTGAAGCACCTAAAACCAAGACCGAGTGAACGGTGCTTAATAACCTGGTAGTTGAAGCACCTAAAACTAAGACCCAGTGAATGGTGCTTAATAACCTTGGTAGTTGGAGCACCTAAACTAAGACCTAGTGAACGGTGCTTATTAATCCTGGTAGTTGAAGCAATTCCAAACTAAGACCTAGTGTGAACGGTGCTTAATAACCCGGTAGTTGAGCACCTAAAACTAAGACTCCAGTGAACGGTGCTTAATAACCCTGGTAGTTGAAGCACCTAAAACTAAGACCAACACACACACACACACTTCCCAAGGCGTGAACTGGATTTAATCTCTGCCGGTTGTGTAAAATATATCTCCGGTAAATAGCGCGCCAAATAAAACGAGATATTTTTTTTTTCCTGCGGGGGTTTTAACAGACTCTCAGCTGACTCCTGTTGATGATGCTACAAATCACTAGAGAAGATGGTGGCTCTAACTTATGAACCTCCGTTTATTATTTTGTTACACACACACACACACACACAAATCGATATGAAAGGTGTGTGTGTGTGTGTGTGTGTGTGTGTGTGTGTGTGTGTGTGTGTGTGTGTGTGTGTGTGTGTGTGTGTGTGTGTTGTGTGTGTGTGTGCCTTCATAAAAAACTGTGGCCGTGTATAGCAAACAAACAGAAATTAATTGATGTGTTTTTAATGAGGGAGTTTCCGATTTAGGGGTAGGAGGTGGAGGGGTGGGGGAAGGAGGTAGGGGGGAAGGAGGGGTAGGGGAGGGAGAGAGGGTAGGGGGGAAGGAGGGGGTAGGGGAAGGAGGGGTAGGGGAAGAGAGGTGGGGGAAGGAGGAGGGGGAAGGAGAGGGTAGGGGGAAGGAGAGGGGGGAAGGAGAGGGTAGGGGGAAGGAGAGGGTAGGGGAAGGAGAGGGTAGGGGGAAGGAGAGGGTGGGGAAGGAGGGGTAGGGGGACAACCACTTGGGTCAACCCCCTAAAATCCCACCTTATTGGCACTTCTGTTTGTCGTCAGCATCTCCAAACACAAGATTTCAACACTATCTTCCCAACCTCTAGTCGTGTACAGCAAACACCCACACAAACATATACATTGTTCTTCATATAAATTCAATGAAAAATACACGAAAAATACATTATAATACATTAACCTGAAACAAAAACATATGTACCATTTACAAATACCAGGTAAAGCCAACGTAAATATTGTGAGGTTTTTTTGAGTTTTTTTTTACTTGACGGGTACCTGGTGAAGAGGTGACGGCAAACAATATGATAAACAATAAGTGTAAACAAGACCAGGACCAGTGTGTTTGTGTTTACCTCTCTGGCACGTCTACATGTAAACAGCATCTATGTACGGTGCTCTAACTATACTACCACCATCTTAACCTAACCTAACACATTTCAACCTAACCTAACCCAACCAAACCTAACCTAACCAAAACCTACCCATACCCTAACAACTCAGTCAACCATAACCATACCATAGCCAATTAATCTAACCAAACTCAGAAAAACCTAACCTAACCTAACTGAACCTAACCTAACCAAACCAAACCTAACCTAACCTAACCCAACCAAACCTAACCTAACCTAACCAAACCAAACCTAACCTAACCAAAAACCTACCATACCCCAACCTAACCTCAGTCAACCATAACCATACCATAGCCAATCTAATCAAACCAAACTCAGCCAAAACCTAACCTAACCTAATCGAACCTAACCTAACCTAACCAAACCAAACCAAACCTAACTCAACCTAACTCCAACCAAACCCAACCTTAACCTAACCAAACCAAACCTAACCTCGATATAAATTTACAATGTATGTTACTGTTTATAAAAAAATAACTTATTAAATATTTAATTTTTCAATTTTATGTCCATGGTAACTGAGGAACAGGTGCTGAACTATGGGGAGGGGTGGGGATAAGGGGTGGGAGGAGGGGAGATGGGGAGGGCAAGAGGAGAAGGAGGGGGAGAGGGTTAGGAGTTAGGGGTAGAAGTAAGGAGGAGGAGGAAGGGGGACTTTTAATATTTCATTTGGTTAACTTCAGACGATTATAGTATGCAGGAGAGAGAGAGAGAGAGAGAGAGAGAGAGAGAGAGAGAGAGAGAGAGAGAGAGAGAGAGAGAGAGAGAGAGAGAGAGAGAGAGAGAGAGAGAGAGGATTTATTATTGAAAGAAAGTAATAAAGCGAAGATAAAAGTAATTCAACAAATTGATGTAGACTGAACTAGCTCGCACTGAGGGATTGGATAGTGACTGAGGACAGAGTTACAGGGTGATTGCAAAACTCCTCTTACCTGGAGTCAATTGTACACTGGAGTATTGTAGTGTTGCAATGATGGGAAACAGCGATCGTTGAGGTGAAGAGAAACAATGATAAAAAAATATATTACCAGCAAATAATGAGAAAAAAAGGAAAAAAAAAAAATAAAATAAAAAAAACTTAAAAAAAACTAACCTAACATAATTTAGAGTAGATTAGATATATTATGTTAGGTAAGGTTAGGTTAAATAAGTTAGGTTTGGTTGCTTTAGGGTAGTTTCGGAACCCATTTCACGAGCTGGGGAACATTTACAGTTCACACACACACACACACACACACACACACACACACACACACACACACACACACACACACACACACATAAAAACAAATTAATATCTCGCCTGGAAGCATGGATGTCAGGTTAGGTTTAGTCATTCCCGCACTTATACTGTTGCGTATGTATTATGTTATTTTAACTCCTCAATGGTGAACTTTGACCCTGACCTGACCCGTGACCTTGACTTAACCACTAACCTACTTAGTCCACATTCAAAAGCGTATAATGCATTAATATATTGACCTGACCTTCACCATCTGACCTATCTTCGTAACATTTAAACAAAATTCGCACAAACATGACCTTTGACCTGACCATATGACCTTTTTCTCAAATATTCCAATTACACTGCACGTAAGTGACCCAATAGCGACCTATTCTTAACCTATGACCTAACCTAACTCAACACAACCTATCCAAACCTAATCTTATCTAACCTAACCTAACCCAACGTAACCTAACCTTCCTGTCTTAAGGGTCCCAGCATTACTCGGCTCTACCCAATCTAACCTAACCAAAATTAGTCTTAATGGGCCCCTTCATAATGGGTTAGGTTAGGTTAGGTTAGGGCCTATAAATTGGGCCCATTAGGACAGAGGGTCACTTAACCTCTGACCGTTAAAGACGATATGACAACAGAACAAACGGTAACATTTTCACCTGAAAGTGTCAGCAACAGAATGTAAGAATGTCAGCAACATGAAGTAGTAATGTCAGCACAAGGCAGTAACAGTGTCAGCAAAAGGAAGTAGTGTCAGCACAAGGTAGTAACAATGTCAGCAATAGGAAGTAAAAGTGTCAGCACAAGGTAGTAATAGTGTCAAGAACGGAAGTAATAGTGTCAGCAACGGGAAGTAATAGTGTCAGCAACAGGAACCAGTGTGGTCAGCACAAGGAAGTAATAATGTTAGCAATCAGAAGTAACAGTGTCAGCACAAGGTAGTAATAGTGTCAGCAACGGAAGTAATAGTGTCAGCAACGGGAAGTAATAGTGTCAGCAACAGGAACTAACAGTGTCAGCACAAGGTAGTAATAATGTTAGCAATCGGAAGTAACAGTGTCAGCAACAGGATGTAACAGTGTCAGCAACAGGAGGTAACAGTATCAGCACAATGCAGGAACAATTTTCAACAACAAGAAGTGTCAGCACAAGGTAGCAACAATGTCAGCAATAAGAAGTAAGTGTCAGCAACAGGTAACAGTATCAGCAACAGGAAGCAGCATTGTCAGCAACAGGACGTAACTATAAGCACAAGGCAGTAATAACGTCAGAAATAGGAAGTAAACAGCGTCAGCAACAGTGAGTAACAACTGTCAGCACAGGATACAACAACAGCCGGTACAGCAGCTCGACAACAGGAACAGCTGTAGTGGGGAGATGAAGCACACAGCAGCGGCCAGAGCAGCACCATGCAGCAGCCAGTCAGTTTAGCCTCCTCCGTCACAACCAGCTTACGTACAGCGTGTAATTGGGAGTAAGCGTTTACACACACACACACACACACACACACACACACACACACACACACACACACACACACACACACACGCACACACCAGGGTAGACAAAACGTGTTTACAAGGACGTGTATGTCAATATGCTGTGAACGTGACCCTAAAGACAAAAGTTGTTTTCTTACGGTTTAATTAAGGTCTTGAATCATCTCTTTCTGACTGTGAAGGTAGACTGGCTTGGGTGAGTCATTATGCTGTCTACCTGGTCACTCATTATGCTGTCTACGTGGCCACTCATTATGCTCTCTAGGTGGCCACTCATTATGCTTCTTACGTAGCCAGTCATTATGCTGTCTACGTAGCCACCATTATGCTCTCTAGGTGGCCACTCATTATGCTCTCTAGGTGGCCACTCATTATGCTGTCTAGGTGGCCACTCATTATGCTGTCTAGGTGGCCAGTCATTATGCTCTCTAGGTGGCCAGTCATTATGCTCTCTGTGGGGTATAATAATTCACACAGGAGACGGCAGTGTGTCATTAAGCTAAATTTCGGGCATTATAAAGAATATTTTTAGACGGACATGACGGTCATTATACTCACTACAGGACGAGAGAGAAACTTATAATAATCCTTACGTATGATACCAGAGCTTTATAGAACAACCATAAAGCTTCTTCTTGTAGTAAAGTTTTAGCCACTAAGCTTATTACAGAGAATAATAAAAAATATATTACTTTACAGATGAGAAATTGAAGTTATTATGCTCACCAAGAGGGAATTATAGAGCTGAGAATAATTCAAAGTGTGGGCATTATTGATGGATTATAATACTTTTACCGGGAGATTTCAGAGTCACTCGGGTTGATTCAGAGCATCATAGAGACTTATAATGCTTTCTTACATAATATATCATTCATAATACTTACTAACACTCATCACGCGACATTGACAATCTTCTTCAACACAATTTCAGAATCATTATGCGCTATTGTAGTATCAGGTTGAGCGCCTCACAAAGCACTGGAGGAAGTTAGGCAGCGATCACTGAGGCACACGGTGAGATTATGTACCCTGCTAAATGCTTCTTTGTTATACGATATTGTGCATGACTTGTTGCCTCTAGTCTGTTGCCTGAGTATGTTACCTGAGAGAAATTACCTCATTTTATTGCTCGTGTATGTTGCTCGAGTGTTGCTCGAGTATGTTGCCTGAGTATGTTGCTCGAGTATGTTGCTCGAGTATGTTGCCTGAGTATGTTGCTCGAGTATGTTGCTTGAGCATGTTGCTTGAGTATGTTGCTCGAATATGTTGCTCGAGTATGTTGCTTGAGTATGTTGCTCGAGTATGTTGTTTGAGTATGTTGCTTGAGTATGTTACTCGAGTATGTTGCCTGAGTATGTTGCTCGAGTATGATGTCTGAGTATACAGGTATGAGAATACCATAAGTTTCAAGTTGAGGAAACTGAATAACTGTATTGGTTCAGCGTTACAACATACATACACAGACAGACAGACAGACAGACAGACAGACAGACAGACAGAAAGACAGTCAGACAGACAGAAACTGAATACAGTATTGAGTTACAGTCATTCTAGAGAAAGAGAGAGAGAGAGAGAGAGAGAGAGAGAGGAGAGAGAGAGAGAGAGAGAGAGAGAGAGAGAGAGAGAGAGAGAGAGGAGTGAGAGAGAGAGGTTTTTGTTTCACTGAGGTATAAAATTATACAAAATATCTGCATCGACTTTTGCTTATTTTAAACCCTCATGCCCTGACACCCCTCACCCTTAACCTGCCTCCTCACCCTTAACCTGCCTCCTCACCCTAACCTGCCCTCACCCTTATCCTGCCCCCTCACCTTTAACCTGCCTCACTTAACCTGCCCTCACCCTAGCCTGCCCTCACCCTTAACCTGCCCTCATCCTAATTCTACTCCTCATCGTTAACCTGCCCTCACCTTAACCTGCCTCCTCACCCTAACCTGCCCTCACCATCCTGCCTCACCTTAACCTGCCCTTCACCCTAAACTGCCCTCACCCTAGCCTGCCCCACACCCTTAACCTGCCCTCACCCTTAACCTGCCCCTCACCCTTATCCTGTCCTCACCTTTAACCTGCCTCACCCTTAACCTGCCCTCACCTTAGCCTGCCCTCACCCTAGCCTGCCCCACACCCAACCTGCCTCACCCTAACCTGCCCCCACACCTAACCTGCCCTCACCCTACTCCCCACACCCTAACCTGCCCCCACCCTTAACCTGCCCCCACCCCTAACCTGCCCCTCACCTCACCTCCCACACCCTAACCTGCCCCACCCTTAACCTGCCCCTCACCAACCTGCCTCACCCTAACCTGCCCCACACCCCTGCCTCAACCTAACCTGCACCTCACCCTTAACCTGTCCCCACCTAACTCCCCACACCCTAACCTGCCTCCTCACTTAACCTGCCTCACCTAACCTGCCCCCACACACTTAACCTGCCCTCACTAACCTCCCCACACCCTTAACCTGCCCCCCACACCCTTAACCTGCCCCCACACCTCATTCCATCTCCCCACACTCCTTTCCTCCACACCTCTCTCGTCCACCCTCTCCCTCCCCACCTGCCGTCAGTTCTCCCACTCGCACGCTGCCTGTCACACTGGGCTAAATAATCAAAATATCCAATATATACCAGGTTGAGAAAATCAATTACTGGTCACCTCTCATCCAGTTGCCAGGTAGTCATTTCCTCCTCAGGTACGACTGTGTGTGAAGGGCGCGACCAGAGGTTGCGTGTGCGTATATGTGTGTAAGAGAAATGACGATACGCACACACAAACACAGTCGGAAATATATACAGTACATACCTACAGTAACGTCGATTCGTCATATTTATCACACACGAACAGGTACACACGCTAACAAAAACGTGCATGTGAGTGAGTCCAGCGCACACACACACACACAAACTGGTCACCTCACCATCGAACGGAAAATGGGATCCAGCCTCAGAGTCGACGGAGGAGGGTGAAGTGTCAGTCGCTGTCAGCCAGTCAGCCGTCAGCACGCTGTTTCACCACGGCTGCCATCACAGCTGACACGCGGCCTCTCTCTGATGTCAACTGTGAACCGCCCGACTAACATCACCAAGGAGAGAGAGAGAGAGGAGAGAGAAAAGAGTTACAGACAGACAGACAGAGAAGAGACAGTTACAGAGAATGACAGACAGACAGACAGACAGAGAAGAGACAGTTACAGAGAATGACAGACAGACAGACAGAGAAGAGGCAGTTACAGAGAATGACAGACAGACAGACAGAGAAGAGACAGTTACAGAGAATGACAGACAGACAGACAGAGAAGAGGCAGTTACAGAGAATGACAGACAGACAGACAGAGAAGAGACAGTTACAGAGAATGACAGACAGACAGACAGAGAAGAGACAGTTACAGAGAATGACAGACAGACAGACAGAGAAGAGACAGTTACAGAAATGACAGACAGACAGACAGAGAAGAGACAGTTACAGAGAATGACAGACAGACAGACAGAGAAGAGACAGTTACAGAGAATGACAGACAGACAGACAGAGAAGAGACAGTTACAGAGAATGACAGACAGACAGAGAAGAGACAGTTACAGAGAAACCCACAAGAGAAAAAACAGACAAACAGACAGACAGACAGACAGACTTTTTAACCACGCTTTCTTTCTTTTGAAGTCAATTACACCCAGCCATTGCCATTCTTTGTTTATTTAATCCAATTACTTTAACACTTGTTGAAAAAAATCTACATCACTACTGAGTAAACTGGAATTAATTTATATTCTCTCAATTATACAGTTATTCACTTAAATCATCATCCTCCTGGGTAAAAAATATACAATATCTTTAATTATTTATTCCTTCATTATCGGATTATTAATTTTTCATTTGGTCGAGGAGTAGAGGGGTGGGAGGGGGTTGAGAGGGGGTGTGGAGGGGGTTGAGAGGGGAGGGGTTGAGAGGGGTAGGAGGGGGTTGAGAGGGGTGTGGGAGGGGGTGGGAGGGGTGAGAGGGGTGTGGGAGGGGGGAGAGGGTGTACGAGGGGGTGGGAGGGGGTTGAGAGGGTGGGAGGGGAGGGAGGGGTGTGGGAGGGGGTTGAGGGGGGTGATAGGAGGGGTGTGGGAGGGGGTTGAGAGGGGTGTAGGAGGAGGTTGAGAGGGGTGTGGGGAGGGGTTGAGAGGGGTGTAGGAGGGGTGGGAGGTTGAGAGGGGTGTAGAGGGGTGGGGAGGGGTTGAGAGGGTGTAGGAGGGGTGTGGGATGGGGAGAGGGGGTGGGGGGTGGGGAGGTTGAGAGGTGTAGGAGGGGTTGAGAGGGTGGGAGGGGGTTGAGAGGTGTGGGAGGTTGAGAGGGGTGGGAGGGAGAGGGGAGGTTGAGGGGAGGTGGGGAGGGGGTGTGGGAGGGGTGAGAGGGGTGGGAGGGTTGAGAGGGGTGTGGGAGGGGTTGAGAGGGGTGTGGGAGGGGTTGAGAGGGGTGGGAGGGGGTTGAGGGGTGTGGGAGGGGTTGAAAGGGGTGTAGGAGGGGTTGAGAGGGTGTGGGAGGGGCTGGAGAGGGGTGTGGGAGGGGTTGAGAGGGGTGTGGGAGGGGGTTGAGAGGAAGGGTAGATGAGGGGGGGGGGTGTGGGAGGGGTTGAGAGGGGTGGGAGCGGGTGAGTGGGGTGGGGAGGTTGGAGATGGTGGGGAGGGGGGTTGAGAGGGGTGGGGAGAGGGGTTGAGAGGGGGTGTAGGAGGGGGTTGAGAGGGGGTGGGGAGGGGTTGAGAGGGGGGAGGGGTTGAGAGGGGTGGAGGGGGTTGAGAGGGGAGGGGTAGATGAGAGGGGTGGGGGGGTGTGGGAGGGGGGGTTGAGAGGGGTTGGAGAGAGGTGTAGGAGGGGTTGAGAGGGGTGTAGGGGAGGGGGTTGAGAGGGAGGGGTAGATGAGAGGGGTAGGGGTGTGGGAGGGGTTGAGAGGGGGAGGAGGGGTGTAGGAGGGGGGTTGGAGAGGGGTGTAGAGGGGTTGAGGGGAGGGGTAGATGGAGAGGGGTAGGGGGTGGGGAGGGGGGGAGAGGGGTTGAGAGGGGTGTAGGAGGGGTTGGAGAGGGTGTAGAGGGGGTTGAGAGGGGAGGGACAGGAGAGGGGTAGGGGGTGGGAGGGGGGAGAGGTTGAGAGGGGTGTAGGAGGGGTTGAGAGGGGTGTAGGGAGGGGGTTGAGGGGGAGGGGTTGAGAGGGGTGTAGGAGGGGGTTGAGGGGAGGGGTTGGAGAGGGGTGTAGGAGGGGTTGAGAGGGGAGGGTAGATGAGAGGGTAGGGGGTGGGAGGGGTTGAGAGGGGGGGTGGGGAGGGGGTGGAGGGGGTTGAGAGGGGAGGGATGTGGGAGGGGTTGAGGGGGGGGGTGGGGAGGGTAGATGAGAGGGGTAGGGGTGGGAGGGTGAGAGGGGGAGGGGAGAGGAGGGGAGGGGAGGGTTGAGGGGAGGGGTGGGAGGGGTAGATGAGAGGGGTAGGGGGGTGGGGAGGGGGTTGAGAGGAGGGGTTGAGAAGGAGGGATGTGGGAGGGGGTTGAGGGGGTGGGAGGGGTAGATGAGAGGGGTAGGGGTGTGGGAGAGGGTTGAGAGGGAGGGGTTGGAGAGGGGAGGATGTGGGAGGGGTTGAGAGGGAGGGGTTGAGAGGGGAGGGATGTGGGAGGGGTTGAGGGGGAGGGGTGGGGAGGGTAGATGAGAGGGTAGGGGTGGGAGGGGTTGAGAGGGAGGGGGAGGGGTTGAGAGGAGGGGGAGGTGGGGGGGTTAAGGGTTGAGGGGTAGAGGAGAGGCACCATTTCACTTCATTTTTTATATATTTTAATTCACACTGACATATTGGGTCAATACTCTGAAGGTTAGGTTAGGTTAGGTTAGGTTAGGTTTAGGTTAGTTAGGTTAGGTTTACGTTAGGTTTACGTTAGGTTAGGTTAGGTTTACGTTAGGTTTACGTTAGGTTAGGTTAGGTTAGGTTAGTTAGGTTTAGGTTAGGCAGGTTAGGTTAGGTTTATGTTAGGTTAGGTTAGGTTTGTCTTGTGAGCAAATGTCAATGAACCCAGTATGTGAATCAGTCCTACATATAAATATATTTATCAATAAATAAACTTTCCTCTTGAATTAAAATTCCGTAATTTTTTCATCCATAAACCTCTAAGTTACCATATAATGAACCTCCATATAGCGGAATTTACTGTCCATATTATACATTAGATGGGGGTTTTCATCTCTAATGGGCCCTTGATATAACGGACTTTCATCTCCAATATTGTCCGTTAAATGGAGGTTTTAATATAGTTAGGAATATGTCTGCTAAGTGTGTGTGTGTGTGTGTGTGTGTGTGTGTGTGTGTGTGTGTGTGTGTGTGTGTGTGTGTGTGTGTGTGTGTGTGTGTGTGTGTTGAGCGCCTATCATTTACATGTATTAGTTATAATTATACTATTGTTCACCTGTAGGTATAACTTCTCACAGTAACACAGTACAGTTAGGTGATGTGTATCACCTTGACCACGTACCCTGGCACACAGAACTAGGCAATGGAACTGAAAAAGTCGTCAATGGAACCGTAAAAACCATCAAAGGAACCGAAAAAGTCGTCAATGGAACCATAAATAACCATCAAAGGAACCGGAAAGTTGTCAATGGAACCATAAAACCATCAAAGGAACCGAAAAAGTCGTCAATGGAACCATAAAAACCATCAAAGGAACCGAAAAAAGTCGTCAATGGAACCATAAAAAACCATCAAAGGAACCGAAAAAAGTCGTCAATGGAACCATAAAACCATCAAAGGAACCGAAAAAAGTCGTCAATGGAACGAAAAAAATCGTCAATGGAACGAAAAAAAATCGTCAATGGAACCGAAAAAAAATCGTCAATGGAATCGTAAAAAAATCGTCGACATAAGCTGAAGACGAAAATAAATGGGCCAAAACAGAGGTAACTTACTCTGAGACTCGGCCTAACAAGACTCAGGAGGAAATGATAAATTGGATATGAAGGAGTGGAAATGACAAGAGGGGTGAGGCAGGTCGTGGTGATGACTTGGTAAGGTGCAGGAGGGTCGTGGTGGTGACTTGGTGAGGTGCAGTAGGGTCGTGGTGGTAGTGACTTGGAGGCACTAGGGTCGTGGTGGTGACTTGGTGAGGCAGTAGGGTCGTGGTGGTAGCTGGTGAGGTGCAGGAGGTCGTGGTGATGACTTGTGAGGTGCAGGAGGGTCGTGGTGATGACTTGGTGGGAGGTGCAGGAGGGTCGTGGTGGATTTGGTAAGGTGCAGTAGGGTCGTGGTGATACTTGTGAGGTGCAGGAGGGTCGTGGTGATGACTTGGTGAGATGCAGTAGGATCGTGGTGGTGACTTGTGAGTGCAGGGTCGTGGTAGTGACTTGGTAAGGTGCACTAGGGTCGTGGTGATGACTTGGTGAGGCAGAGGTCGTGGTGGTGACTTGGTGAGGTGCAGGAGGGCGTGGTGATGACTTGGTGAGGCAGTAGGGTCGTGGTGATGACTGGTGAGGTGCAGGAGGGTCGTGGTGGTGATTTGGAAGGTGCAGGGTCGGTGATGACTTGGTGGAGGCAGGAGTGTCGTGGTGATGACTTGGTGAGATGGTAGGATCGTGGTGGTGACTTGGTGAGATGCAGTAGGGTCGTGGTGGTGACTTGGTGAGGTGCAGTAGGTCGTGGTGGTGACTTGGTGAGGTGGAGGGTCGTGGTGATGACTTGGTGAGGTGCAGGAGGTCGTGGTGATGACTTGGTGAGATGCAGGATCGTGGTGGTGACTTGGTGAGGTGCAGGAGGGTCGTGATGATGACTTGGTGAGGTGCAGTAGGGTCGTGGTGGTGACTTGGTGAGGTGCAGTAGGGTCGGTGGTGACTTGGTGAGTGCAGGAGGTCGTGATGATGACTTGGTGAGGTGCAGAGGGTCGTGGTGGTGACTGGTGAGGTGCAGGGTCGTGTGGTGACTTGGTGAGTGCAGGAGGTCGTGATGATGACTTGGTGGAGGTGCAGTAGGGTCGTGGTGGTGACTTGAGAGGCACAGGGTCGTGATGATGACTTGGTGAGGTGCAGTAGGGTCGGGTGGTGACTTGGTGAGGTGCAGTAGGGTCGGTGGTGACTTGGTGAGGTGCAGGAGGGTCGTGGTGATGACTTGGTGAGGCAGTAGGGTCGTGGTGGTGACTTGGTGAGGCAGAGGGTCGTGGTGGTGACTTGGTGAGGTGCAGGAGGGTCGTGGTGGTGACTGGTGAGGTGCAGTAGGGTCGTGGTGGTGACTTGGTAAGGTGCAGGAGGGTCGTGGTGGTGACTTGGTGAGGTGCAGGAGGGTCGTGGTGACTTGGGAGGCAGGTGAATGATGAGAGGCGTCGACAAGGACAAAGGTATAGGAAGAATAATAAGAGTGACAGTATCCCTCCTTCACGAAATACATCACTCAGTTAGGTAAGGAGTGGCGGTGTGTGGCGTGATGCATGTACTGGTAGTGTGTGTGTGTGTGTGTGTGTGTGTGTAATGATGGCGTTGGTAGGAGTACATGAGGGCGGGCGGTGTTGATTATGGCAGTGACCGTATACAATGGCGTGTATGGCGTAGGTGGCGTGGGATGGCGTGTAGGTGGCGTGGGATGGCGTGTAGGTGGCGTGGGATGGCGTGGGTGGCGGGATGGCATGGTGGTGGTGTGAGGATGGGCGTGGGTCCCTATGGGTGGTGAACAACAACTTTGGGCGAGGAGGACAAGTTTACGAGTCTTTTGTTGGTGCCAGGAGGCGTGGGGGCGTGGGGAGGTGGTGCGTCAGCTGATGAGCCAGTTCTGTTGGTGATAACTTGGACGACCAGTGTGTGTGTGTGTGTGTGTGTGTGTGTGTGTGTGTGTGTGTGTGTGTGTGTGTGTGTGTGTGTGTGTGTACATAGTCGCAGGTGTACTTGTATACATGTATGTGTACTCAAGTGTGTTATAATCTTGAAGCTATGAGTGTGAATTGTTTTATATAACAAACCGTCTACAGTGCATAATAATAATAATAATAATAATAATAATAATAATAATAATAATAATAATAATAATAATAATAATATGTTAACAAATAATAAAACCACCATTTCACTCCTCCAAAGTTTGTCACCTGGAAATTTGGCCAGGTGACATGATGGACCCGGTTGGATGGTGGGCCGCAGGATATTTGACAGTATCGGATCAAAGGTGATACTTCCCCCCCACCACCCCGCCGTAGCAGAACTTTTGGACACCTGCCAGAATTCACATTAGGACCGAATATGTGTGTGTGTGTGTGTGTGTGTGTGTGTGTGACCTGATGATAGTTACCTTAAGAGAAAACTTTTGCTTAATAACTACAGGTTTCAGAAAGCAATATCTGGTTGACTTGATAATAAGGAAGAAAATTAACACAACAATATCAGGTGTTAAATTGTTCCTGTTAAATCACCCAAGGGGCCCCGACATTAACCCCTGTATATATATATATATTTTTTGCTTAATATTCTTTTTCTCAAAGTTTCCTCAAAAAAAAAAATTACAATCTAGTTAAGAATTTGTTTAAAAGTTTGCGTCTTTGAGTTTGACCTCTACCACTTCACGGCATAAGGGTCACTCGGTTAGGGTGGTGACTTGTTCGTACGGTTATGCAGGCGTAACAAATAGAATGTTATAATTGCGTAATTTAAGTTGTATAATGGCGTCTGTATGTCTAGCATAATGGCGTGTGTATAAGTTATCTGTGTCATGATGCGAGGATAAAGCGAACAGATTATCGTATGTAATCGGACATTGGTCATGTTATATTCTCGAGTGATGGTGAAATGCGTCAGTCTCCTTGTGCAACACACCTTCAACACCTCTGCAATCTCAGACACTTGCCAGCACATGACCTTAAAACACTCACTCAATACACCTTCTCAACACACCCTTTACATACACACACACTCTGGGACTTGAAATTACACTCTACACCTACAATACACCCTGAACAGACCCGATATACACTTGCAATACACCTGCAACACTTACCTCAGCATCTCAGCCAAGTACACCCTCTTCAACACCCAGCCACTTCACCCCACTCCCGGCACATTGACACTACACTTTACTACACCCTATCGATACAACACCACTACACACTACCATTATATCACCACTATACCCCACTACACCTCCCCCCACTACACCTCCATCCACATCACCATACCACCATCACACCACCACTACACCATACCACCATCACACCACCACTACACCATACCACCATCACACCACCACTACACCATACCACCACATCACACCACCATCACACCACACCACTACACCATCACACACACCACCACTACACCATCACACCACCACTACACCATCACACCAATCACTACACCACCATCACACACCACTACACCATAACACCATCACACCACCATTCACAACACCATCACCCTACACCACCATCACACCACCACTACACAATACACCACCACTACACCATCACAAACCACTACACCACCACCACACCACCACTACACCATACCACCATCACACCACCACTACACCATACCACATCACACCACCACTACACCATACACCACCACACCACCATCACTATACACCACCACCCCACTCCATACCACCATCACACCACCACTACACCATACACCCACCATCACACAACCACACACCACCACCACACCACCACTACACCATCACCACCACCACTACACCATCACACCAATCACTACACCACCATCACACCACCACTACAACTATCACACCACCACTACACCATCACACCAATCAACTACACCACTACACCATACCACCATCACACCACCCACTACACCATACACCACCACTACACCATCACACCACCACACCACCATCACACCACCACTACACTATACACCACCACTACACCATCACACCAACCACCACAACCACCACACCACCACTACACATCATTACCAATCACTACACCACCATCACACCACACACCACTACACCATCATCACACCACCACTACTACTCATCACACCACACTACACCATCAACCAACCACTACACCACCACCACACCACCACTCACCATTCACACCAACCACTACACCATCCACACCACCACTACACCATCATCCACCACTAATATACCACCATCACACCACCACTAACCATACCACCATCACACCACCACTACTACACCACCACCAATACTACAACTATCACACCAACCACTACACCATCACACACCACCACACATACTCATACACCTCCACACCACTTGCTCTGGTGATCCATCTTATGAACCGTCTAGAGGAAATTACAAAAGTAAACAAATTCCGTCTAACTTTGTGCCGTTATAAATAATTCCTACTAGCTGTTGTGGCCATGTCGACACCCAGCCATTAGTTTATGTCTGAGGGGCAGCCATTAGTTTATGTCTGTGTTAGAGGAGAAGCCATTAGTTTATGTCTGTGTTAGAGGAGAAGCCATTAGTTTATGTCTGTGTTAGAGGAGAAGCCATTAGTTTATGTCTGAGGGGCAGCCATTAGTTTAGTCTGTGTTAGGAGGAGTATTAGTTTATGTCTGGGCAGCCATTAGTTTATGTCTGTGTTAGAGAAGCCATTAGTTTATGTCTGTGTTAGAGGAGGCTTCATTAGTTTATATGTCTGAGGGGCAGCCATAGTTTATGTCTGTGTTAGAGGAGAAGCCATTAGTTTATGTCTGTGTTAGAGGAGAAGCCATTAGTTTATGTTCCGGGCAGCCATTAGTTTATGTCTGTGTTAGAGAGAAGCCATTAGTTTATGTCTGAGGGGCATTAGTTTATGTCTGTGTTAGAGAAGCCATTAGTTTATGTCTGTGTTAGAGGAGCAGCCATTAGTTTATGTCTGAGGGGCAGCCATTAGTTTAGTCTGTGTTAGAGGAGAAGCCATTAGTTTATGTCTGTGTTAGAGGAGCAGCAATTAGTTTATGTCTGTGTTAGAGGAGAAGCCATTAGTTTATGTCTGTGTTGAGAGAAGCTTAGTTTATTCTGGTAGAGGAGAAGCCATTAGTTTATGTCTGTGTTAGAGGAGAAGCCATTAGTTTATGTCTGAGGCAGCCATTAGTTTGTCTGTGTTAGAGGAGAAGCCATTAGTTTATGTCTGGTAAGTGAGAGGAGCAGTTCTAGTTTTATGTCTGTGTTAGAGGAGAAGCCATTAGTTTATTCTCTGAGGGAGAGCTATTAGTTTATGTCTGAGGCAGCCATTAGTTTATGTCTGTGTTAGAGGAGAAGCCATTGTTTATTTGTGTTAGAGGAGAAGCCATTAGTTTATGTCTGTGTTAGAGGAGAAGCCATTAGTTTATGTCTGTATTAGAGGAGAAGCCATTAGTTTATGTCTGTGTAGGAGAAGCTTCATTAGTTTATGTCTGAGGCGCAGCCATTAGTTTATGTCTGTGTTAGAGGAGAAGCTTAGTTTATGTCTGTGTTAGAGGAGCAGCCATTAGTTTATGTCTGTGTTGGAGGAGAAGCTTCATTAGTTTATGTCTGTGTTAGAGGAGAAGCCATTAGTTTATGTCTGTGTTAGGAGAGCCATTAGTTTATGTCTCGAGGCGCAGCCATTAGTTTATGTCTGTGTTAGAGGAGAAGCCTTTAGTTTATGTCTGTGTTAGGGAGCAGCCATTAGTTTATGTCTGTGTTAGAGGAGAAGCCATTAGTTTATGTCTGTGTTAGAGGAGAGCCATTAGTTTATGTCTGAGGCGCAGCCATTAGTTTATGTCTGTGTTAGGAGGAGAGCCATTAGTTTATATCTGTGTTAGAGAAGCCATTATGTCTGTGTTAGATGAGAAGCCATTAGTTTATGTCTGTTGTGAGGAGAAGCCATTAGTTTATGTCTGAAGCGCAGCCATTAGTTTATGTCTGTGTTAGGAGAAGCCATTAGTTTATGTCTGTGTTAGAGGAGCAGCCATTGGTTTATGTCTGTGTTAGAGGAGAAGCCATTAGTTTATGTCTGTGTTAGAGAGAAGCCATTAGTTTATGTCTGAGGCGCAGCCATTAGTTTATGTCTGTGTTAGAGGAGAAGCCATTAGTTTATGTCTGTGTTAGAGGAGAAGCCATTAGTTTATGTCTGTGTTAGAGGAGCAGCCATTAGTTTATGTCTGTGTTAGAGGAGAAGCCATTAGTTTATGTCTGTGTTAGAGGAGAAGCCATTAGTTTATGTCTGTGTTAGAGGAGAAGCCATTAGTTTATGTCTGTGTTAGAGGGGCAGTCATTAGTTTATGTCTGTGTTAAAGGATCAGCCATTAGTTTATGTCTTAGGCAGCCATTAGTTTATGTCTGAGTGGCAGCTATTAGTTATGCCTGAAGGGCTAGTTTATGTCTGAGGGGCAGCCATTAGTTTATTTTTCTGGCAGCCATTAGGTTATGCCTGAAGGGCAGCCATTAGTTTATGTCTGAGGGGCAGCCATTAGTTTATTTCTGAGGGCATTAGTTATGCCTGAAGGGCAGCCATTAGTTTATGTCTGAGGGCAGCAGAAGTTTATGTCTGAGGGGCAAGTTTTCTGAGGGCAGCCATTAGTTTATGTCTAAGGGGCAGCCATTAGTTATGCCTGAAGGGCAGCCATTAGTTTATGTCTGAGGGCAGCCAGAAGTTTATGTCTGGGGCAGCCATTAGTTTATGTCTGAGGGGCAGCCATATGTCTGGGGCAGCCATTAGTTATGCCTGAAGGGCTCATTAGTTTATGTCTGAGGGGCAGCCAGAAGTTTATGTCTGAGGGGCAGCCATTAGTGTATTTCTGAGGGGCAGATTAGTGTATTTCTGAGGGGCAGCCATTAGTTTATGTCTGAGGGCAGCCATTAGTATGCCTGAAGGGCAGCCATTAGTTTATGTCTGAGGGGCACAGAAGTTTATGTCTGAGGGGCAGCCATTAGTTATGCCTGAAGGGCAGCCATTAGGTTTATGTCTGAGGGGCAGCCATTAGTTATGCCTGAAGGGCAGCCATTAGTTTATGTCTGAGGGCAGCCATTGTTATGCCTGAAGGGCAGCCATTAGTTTATGTCTGAGGGGCAGCCATTAGTTTATGCCTGAAGGGCAGCCATTTAGTTTATGTCTGAGGGGCAGCCATTAGTTGTATGCCTGAAGGGAGCCATTAGTTTATGTCTGAGGGCAGCCATTAGTTTATGCCTGAAGGGCAGCCATTAGTTTATGTCTGAGGGGCAGCCATTAGTTATGCCTGAGGGGCAGCCATTTAGTTTATGTTTGAGGTTCAGCTAATAGATGTCTGAGGGGCAGCCATTAGTTTATGTCCACTTGGAGACTCAATCAATACCTATACAAATATGTCACCTCCACGGTACAGTCACCTGGAAGCTCCGTTATGACTGGGCTGTTGGGTACAAATTCCACCTCGCTCTCTTTGTCTACCCTCATTGTGGCTATCCTCGCCGTCAGCCTCTGTACCTCATATATACATTTAGATATATACGTACACATATATGTAAATGTATATATGTATAAACACGTATACCCTCAGACAGATGTACGTACACTTGTTACAACATTCATAGTATTGTACTGTACTTCACTCTAATGGTGATTCAGTAGACCATTAACTGTGTGTGTGTGTGTGTGTGTGTGTGTGTGTGTGTGTGTGTGTGTGTCGTGAAGGACTAGTCACGTACAGAACATCCACACACCTTGAATTAATGGAATCAACAGGTGAAGAGAGAGAGAGAGAGAGAGAGAGAGAGATTCATCTAACAGTGAAGGACTTGCCGTTGATGACTGATGTTAACTGGGCAGTGTGTTATGATTCTCAGATCTCTCTCTCTCTCTCTGAGCTAGCCTCCCATGCACCCCCATCATTAATATTGCTTTTATAACCTACCGTCGTCCAGTGGCCAAAGACCATGCTGTATATTTGAGACGAACCATCGGTCGTTCCCAGCAATATGGTCAGGAGTCCCAAATCCGGTTGGCGGATTATGAGAGTTAAGAAGGTACTTGGTGAGGTCACCTGGGGAACAGTCACGTCAGTCCCTGGTAGGAAGGTGAGTAACAGGATGACACAAACAGCGATCATGACTATAATATATTCACTAGTATACTACATAAAGCACAAGAACAAAATATACCATACAGAAAATTAGGTCAACAAGAATGAGCCACAGATGAATCAGAAATTTAAACATGATAGAATAAAGAAAGGAATATATAAGTAATTAAAGGGAGGAGGAGCAGCTCAGAAATAGGTATAATGAACTGTCTAGGAATGTTAAGAAAATGGGCGAAAGCAAAGAGAGACTACGAAATCAAAATAGCAAGAGAATCCAGCGAATCCTATGATTTTTCCCTCCATATATAGGACAAAGGTCACATGACAAAGTTGGCCTTAGTTAGGAGGAGAAGTGATAAATGGCAGGAAGAAATATGCAAAAGCATTGAATAGCTACTTTTTATCAGTTTTCACAGAAGCAATTTGCGATAAAATTCCAGAGGTGGAACTGATATCTAAGGGAAAGGAAGAAGAGAAATAAAGAGTATCACTATCAGGAAAAGAGGATGTTCTAAGAAGATAAATAAACTAAAGAAAACAAAATCCCGGGGCCGGATGAAATTTTTCCTCGAGTCTTGAAGGAGGAACAGATTAACGGACCCTCAAAATTTATTTACAAAATCACTAGACACTGGAGTTGTGCCAGACTTGTGGAAACAGGCAAATGTGAACGACATTCAAAAAGGAGACAGAGCATCAGCGTCAAATTACCGGCCGATCAGTTTGACGTCAGTAGTGGGGGAAATTTCTTGAATCAATTATAGCAGATAGCATCCGGATCGCATCTAGAGAAAGCAAATTAATCTAATACTCAACATGGGTTTACATAAAGGAAAATCTTATTCAACAAATCTGCTAACGTTTTTTAGGAAAGTCTTCTAGGTAGTAGATACGACGAAAATATGATGTTATTTACTTAGACTTTAGCAAAGCATTTGACAGAGTACCGCATCAGAGGCTTTGAGAAAAATCTATGCCTGCGGTATCGAGGGAAAGTTTTAAATTTGATAAAATCATGGCTCACCGATAGAACGCAGAGGGTCAGCGAGATAGTGTTAATCTGAGGGGCTGTGTAACCAGCGGGGTTCCTAGGGTCAGTGCATTAGGCCCACTCTGTCTATAATCTACATAAACGATCTAGATACTGGGATCAGCAGTGACATAAGCAAGTTTGCGGATGACACCAAAATAGGGCGGCAAATTATCCAGGGCAGGATGCAAATGCATTACAGGAGGATCTAAATAAAACTGCAGGGGTGGTCTCAAAAATGCAATGAAATTAACACCAGCAAAGTGCAGCGTACTTAATATTGAAGAACAAATACTAATAATGTATACAGCCTTAACAACATCAACCTAGAGAAGCGATCAGAAAGAGACCTAGGGAGGCATTTGAAGTCTGGACCTACGGCCTAAAAACAGTGCGTTAATGTTCGAAATAAGGCAAACAGAGTATTGGGTTTTATATCTAGAAGTGTAAGTAACAAGAGTGCAGAGGTCTTATTGCAACTATATCTGCGCTAGTCAGGCCGCACCTCGATTATGTGAAATTCAGTTCTGGTGCCCCTATTATAGAATGGATATACATTCACTAGAGTCGGCAGCGAAGAATGACAAAATGATTCTGGGACTTAGGAAACCTTCATATCAGGATAGAAGAAGAAACTGAACTTGCATTCCCTTGTAGGAAAGACGAAGAGTGCGGGGAGATATATAGAAGTATTTTAAGTGGGTGAAAGGAATCAATAAAGGGGATATAGATAAGTTCTTTATAATATCCGAGCAGGATAGACCTGGAGCAACGATTCAAGTTGGATAAGCTTTAGGGGCTAGGGAGGATAGGCAGAAACTGGTTCACAAATAGGGGTGGTGGACGAGGAACACACGCTTATAAATCTCGGTAGTAAGTGGTAAACGCTGGAAAGTTTCAAAAGGAGGCTACATAGATTCATGGATGATAGAGAGTGGTAGTAACTCTCGACAGGAGCTGCTGGCGGTTGGTGCCAACCGGGCCTATTGCAGACTCCTTATTTTCTTATGTTCTTATGACGCCACAAATAGTAGATACACCACTCTCACCCCATCTCCATAACAACCACCCTCACTTGTTTTGTAATATATGAGTGGGACCTAACCTAACCTGACCTGACCTTTACTGAATGGAAGTTTCATTTTCACTCTTTATAAGATCTATGTGATATTCTCTCTCTCTCTCTCTCTCTCTCTCTCCTGTATGTGTTGTCAACAGGAGAGGCAGGGTGACCCGGTAAGTTTAGACAGCTGCAATGGTTGAAGTCAGTATCAAAAATCACAACGATACGTAATCACTGTTGAGTTCTGGAAATAATGCGAAACTTACCTAACTTTTTGTGGTGGTGGTGGTGGGTGGTGGTGGTGGTGGTGGTGGGTGGGTGGTGGTGGTGGGTGGTGGTGGTGGTGGTGGTGGTGGTGGTTGGTGGTGGTGGGTGGTTGGTGGTGGTGGGTGGTTGGTGGTGGTGGTGGTTGTGGTGGTGGGTGGTGGTGGGTGGTGGGTGTGTGGGTGGTGGTGGTGGTGGGGTGTTGGGGGTGGTGGTGGGTGGTGGTGGTGGTGGTGGTGGTGGTGTGTGTGGTTCTGTGTAATGGATGTTGTTGTTGTTGGTGTAGTTTTGTTGTTGTTTTCTTGTCTTGTGAGGTTTATACTGCCAATGATCCTATTCCGGGTCACTGTGGGATGGATGTTGTACAGTTACTTAAGATTGAGTACATAAAAAAAACAGTTTGATAAGGTGACAAAACGGAGATTAAACACACACACACACACACACACACACACACACACACACACACACACACACACACACGTCAATCTCGGCGCTACGAAAGGTCTACAAGGAAAAATGGTGAGAGAGGCAGACAATCAGGGGTCAGTGTAAACACGGTGGCGACGGTCGGGCTAATGTTTACACTCACACGTGACGTCACCAGGGAGGTGGTCCGCCACCTCCAACTGTTAAAGAGACGAACGGGCTCTCGGACAATGAGGTCAGTGTGTGGCGACAGGTGTGAACTTTCCACTCGTAGCCACAGACCAGACCCAGGTGTTCAGGCATAGACGTAGGAGCCCTCTTCACACAGGGTATATATACACCGTGAAGTGCCCTGATTTTGCATGCCCTTTACACCTCTGACATGTCACCCCTCTAACAAACAACTTCCATGAGCCCGTCACCACTGTCAGGTGAGACAGAGCAGACGATGTTGCCGTCACCTAGGAGTGACAGGTCAATAGTGAGGCGTCACACTGTGGTGGGGGCGGAGTGCCACACTTACTGTTGAGCCTCCTGGCGGTGACGTTACACCCTCTCTCCCGCCATCATCTACTGTGTTCAGGTGTTGTGGGCAGTGTTACACCAACACCACCACTGAAGCTCACCACCACATCTTCCCTAAAGGTCCGCCAGGCTACACCCAGCTGGCCTACCCTGACACCAAAAACATCCTTCTAGTATCAATAGTTTGGGCAATTATCCTGTTTGACCTAGTTTATCCGACGGCCATCTCGGATTTATGAAAATTACGAGAGTTGCTCAATGCTGGAGTGTGCCATCACCTGGATGTGATATATATGGCCCTGGAGGATTACACTGCCATCAACAAACCTTAGAGTACCAGACCATTTACGGGTTCAGGCAGATTCTACTAGACTATAACACAACCTTGATACTTAAAGACATCACTTGCGCCTCTGCCTGGTGATTTCACTTAACTATGATCCCAACAGAGACTTCAAGACAGGGAGCAGAAGACGATAACCAATATTACTCTACCTACAAAGACATCCTCACTACACTGACCTTCTCAACACCTCTCTGATCTGGAACACTTAACGACACAGTCAATATAATAGTTGACCTCAGCACCTCAACACACCACCTACACTACACCTGTATCAAACATGTGTATCGAGTGTCAGGTTAACCCTGGGGAATAGGATCGTGTTATTTTATTCTCGTTAACGCCAGACGATTTTATTCACCTGAGAGAAACCCCTGTCACTCAATGGGTTAAAGGGTGACTTGTTGATCCTGGGCGTTACTGACGGACAGACGGACGGACGGTGCGCTATAACCCCAGCTCATCTGTTAGTTGGGATGATACACCGCAACACTGCCATCTATTGAATATGTATGAACAAAATATATCATACCAGTTAAGACGAGCCAGCCAAACATTCGTACATACACGCACACATAAGGACACAGTGCACACACACACAGACACAAACACTTACGTTAATAAATGCATATAAACAAATAATATTATATGAACATACATACATACCTGTACATACACACACCACGTGAGGTCCCTCATAACATCATCTGTGAGGGCATTACTACACCACGTGAGGCCCCTCATAACACCATCTGTGAGGGAATTACTACACCACGTCAGGTCCCTCATAACACCATCTGAGGGAATTACTACACCACGTCAGGTCCCTCCTAACACCATCTGTGAGGGAACTACTACACCACGTGAGGTCACTCCTAACACCATCTGGGAGGGAGTTACTACACTACGAGTTTGCTGTTCAACACCTACATTAATCTGTATGTTCACTGTGTGTTCCTTTTACTCTCTCTAATGAAGGCTTTTGTTAAACCACCAATGTATGTAATAAGTCATTTATGTCCAATGTATATTTTCAGCCTTCGGGCTGCAGAACTTTTTCAATAAACAGTTAATTATTATTATTATTATTTATTATTACTATATATATACATACACACAGGATTATCAGGGGTTAAGAAGGTACCTAGATGAGGTCACTGGGGAACAGTCACGTCAGTCCCCAGTAGGAAGGGGTGAGGTCATAGATGACACAACAATTGATCATGACTATAATATATTCACTAGTATACTACATAAAGCACAAGAACAAAATATACCATACAGAAAAATTATTAGGGTCAAATAAGAATGAGCCAAGGTGGATGACCAGAAACTTAAACATGACATAGGAATAAAGAAAGGAATATATAAGAAATTAAAGGGAGGGAGGAGCAGCTCAGAAACAGGTATAATGAACTATCTAGGAATGTTAAGAAAAATGTAAGGAAAGCAAAGAGAGACTATGAAATCAAATTAAAAGAGAATCCAAGGAATCCCAAGGGATTTTTCCAGGTACAGGACAAAGGTCAAGGACAAAGTTGGGCCTTTAAAGTCAGAGGAGAAGTGATAAATGGCAGTGAAGAAATAAGCAAAGCATTGAACAGCTACTTCTTATCAGTTTTCACAGAAGAAATTTGGGATGAAATTCCAAAGGTGGAACTGATATTTAAGGAAAGGAAGAAGAGAAATTAAAGAATATCACTATCAGAAAAGAGGATGTTCTAAGAAGATAAATAAACTAAAGAAACAAAACTCCAGGCCGATGAAATTTTCCTCGAGTCTGGTGTAGGGAACAGATTGGCGGACCCTCGTAAACTTATTTACAAAATCATTAGACACTGGAGTTGTGCCAGACTTGTGGAAACAGGCAAATGTAGTACCCATATTCAAAAAGGGAGACAGAGCATCAGCGTCAAATTACCGGCCGATCAGTTTGACGTCAGTAGTGGGGAAATTTCTTGAATCAATTATAGCAGATAGCATCCGATCGCATCTAGAAGTGTAAGTAACAAGAGTGCAGAGTTCTTATTGCAACTATATCTTGCTTAGTCAGGCTGCACCTCGAATATGCGGTTCAGTTCTGGTGCCCCTATTATAGAATGGATATAAATTCACTAGAGTCGGTGCAGCGAAGAATGACAAAAATGATTCTGGGACTTAGAAACCTTCCGTATCAGGATAGGTTAAGGAAACTTAACTTGCATTCCTAGAAAGACGAAGAGGAGATATGATAGAAGTATTTAAGTGGGTGAAAAGGAATCAATAAAGGGATATAGATAAAGTTCTTATAATATCCGAGCAGGATAGGACTGGAGCAACGGATTCAAGTTGGATAAGTTTAGGTTTAGGGAGGAGATAGGAAGGAACTGGTTCACAAATAGGGTGGTGGACGAGTGAAACAAGCTTAGCAACTTTGTAGTAAGTGCGAACTCTGGAAAGTTTCAAAAGGAGGCTAGATAGATTCATGGATGATAGAGAGTGGTAGTAACTCTCTACAGGAGCTGCCATGCACAGGCCAACCGGCCTATTGCAGACTCCTTATTTTCTTATGTTCTTATGTTCAATTAAGAACGAGGTCAACATCGGATTCCCAAAGACTCGACCGATTACTTCCATTCCCTTAGCGACTTTGAGATATACTTAAGAATGTTATGGCTATTACGAGAAGTATATTACTACCAATGGCTTATGTCTTATACCTTCCCTATATAACATGGCTAACACTTGACATGGCATCCACCACCTGCGCCTCCCACTGTGAGTCTAATTACGAGGCTCAGTGATAAGACTCCTTCATCCTCACGTGTACTGCTGCAGTCATGGTGATAATGGTGGTGATGGTGATAGTATGGTGGTAATGGTGATGATGGTGGTTATATTAATATCATACGAGCTTAATGATACTGATGATGATAATGATGACGTTTAGATCACCAATGATAGTGACAAAAGGACATGACCCTCGATCTTCCTTAACCCCCTTCCTCCCTCTCCCTTCCCTCACATTCCTCCTTACCTCCTCACCCCTCCCTCTCTATCTCCCTTCAACCTCACACCTCTCCCTCTCACCTCCAGCGCTCACTTACCCCCTATTCTCCCTGCGTTTCTCCTCTCCCTTCCCTCCTCCCTGACTTGCCTCCGTGGTAGTGTTGACAGAGGGATGAGGTGGCTGGGTGCTGATGGTAGCGTGATCTGCACTGAAGCGACCCTGTTGATGGTTCGTGGATGATCTAGTCGGATTTATAACGGATACCTAATGGTCTGGGGATTTTTACTACGGATTCTGACGTCCACAGTGAGAGAGAGAGAGAGAGAGAGAGAGAGAGAGAGAGAGAGAGAGAGAGAGAGAGAGAGAGAGAGAGAGAGAGAGAGAGAGAGAGAGAGGAGGGAGAGAGAGGTTAAAATCTATCATCATCTCGTCTTATGGAATGGAATAAGTAATGTAAGCTGCTAGAGCAACTCAACACAACACAAACACAGCACAACACAGCACAACACAACTCAACACAACACAACTCAACACAGCACAACACAACACAACACAGCACAACACAACACAGCACAAGACAGCACAACACAGAACAGCACAGCACAAACACACAGCACAACACAACACACAGCACAACACAACACACACAGCACAGCACAACACAACACAGCACAGCACAACACACAACACACAGCACAACACAGCACAACACAGCACAACACAACACACACAGCACAACACAGCACAACACAACACAGCACAACACAGCACAGCACAACACAACACAACACAGCACAGCACAACACAGCACAACACAACACAGCACAACACAACACAAGACAGCACAACACAACACAACACAGCACAACACAACACAACACAGCACAACACAGCACAACCTGCCAACACAGCACAAAACAACACAGCATAACACAACACAGCACACACAGCAAACACAGTAGCACAACACAACACAGCACAACACAACACACAAACACAGCACAACACAACACACAACAGCACAGCACAACACAACACAACACATTATTTTAGGAAGGGCTCCTGAGTCACTGACACACTACATATATACAGAGCTAATATGGTCGTTGGTAGTGATTGAATCCTCTTATGAAAATTATAATGATGATGTTCAGCATAATGATGATGATGCTCAGTATAATGATGTTCAGTATAATGATGATGATGTTCAGTATAATGATGATGATGCTCAGTATAATGATGATGATGTCCAGTATAATGATGATGATGTTCAGTATAATGATGATGATGCTCAGTATAATGATGTTCAGTATAATGATGATGCTGTCCAGTATAATGATGATGTTCAGCATAATGATGATGATGTTCAGTATAATGATGATGATGTTCAGTATAATGATGATGATGTTCAGTATAATGATGATGATGTTCAGTATAATGATAATGATCTTCAGTATAATGATGAA
This sequence comes from Homarus americanus, assembly GCF_018991925.1. Taxonomy (NCBI): domain Eukaryota; kingdom Metazoa; phylum Arthropoda; class Malacostraca; order Decapoda; family Nephropidae; genus Homarus; species Homarus americanus. The sequence continues at coordinate 195,113 of NW_024714087.1, forward strand.
CGAAGAGACTGAAATATATAAATCAACAATAATTATAATGATCTGACTAACACTAGTCCCGTAATGATGAGTAGAATAATGACTCTCAATACAACCTTAATGACGGTCTAATTAATTAAAACCCATAAGTAATGTAATAATAAAATTCCTTAGCGTTAATCTATTTAAGACATTATCATGTCTGAGGGTTGGTGATCACAGCCCACCATTCTCTACCTTGGCTCTGCCCACAGTCATTAGGTTAGGTAGGTTAGTTAGTTAGGTTAGGGTTAGGTTAGGTAGGTTGCTAGTCTTCAGGTGAAATAAGAGACAGACAGACAGACAAAAACTTATAATTAAACAGATATGAACAGAGAGAGAGAGAGAGGGGGGGGGAGAGAGACGTCTAAAACAGTACGTGTATCACCAGGTGTTTAAAGATGTGTGTAAGTGAAAAGGCGAAAACACACACACACACACACACACACACACACACACACACACACACACACACACACACACACACACACACACACACACACACACACACACTATGATGTCATCTGGTCCACATCTTAAGGAAGGAAGATCAACTCGGTGTAACTACATAAACAGAACGTTTTAAGTGACCGTCTTGATATCTCATAACGGGAGAGACTCAATGGCAGAGACTCAATGGCAGAGACTCAATGGCAGAGACTCAATGGCAGAGACTCAATGGCAGAGACTCATGGCGAGACTCAATGGCAGAAACTCAAAGGCAGAGACTCAATGGCAGAAACTCAATGGCAGAGACTCAATGGCAGAGACTCAATGGCAGAGACTCAATGGCAGAAACTCAATGGCAGAGACTCAATGGCGGAGACTCAATGGCAGAGACTCAATGGCAGAGACTCAATGGCAGAAACTCAATGGCAGAGACTCAATGGCAGAGACTCAATGGCAGAGACTCAAAAACGCTTATTATTTTCAGGTCTGTAATAGGTCGCTAACGAAGACTAAAAAAATACTGAAATTTGTTATGGTGAAAAATAAATGGTTTAATGCCTTTACCATATGAAGGGTAGCCTGATATTATCTCAGTATACATGACACATACACGTCATCTCAGTATACATAACACATACACGTCATCTCAGTATACATAACACATACACTGCATCACCACACAAGCCAAACAGTTGACAAGAAAAATGTAATATTGCCTTCATAATGAGTCGCTCAATAACGCTACTACTGTCCTCGATTTTCTAACAAAGCGACGTAATTACAATTAATTTCTGCTTTGCAACCCAATCAGCTAATGTAATCGTCTAATTATTGAGAAATGGTCGGCCGCACAACAGCCTAATATCTTAAAGGTGGCGACACTTAGAGGCGAACAAAGGCGCAAACTGAAGGTGTTTAATGGCGCGTAATGTTTGTTTTGCCGGAATTTTTGACGCTCTGGTGAACGACTTTTGTTGAGAGTCTTGTTTCTTGAATTCATCTCGTTAGGTGATGTGTGTGTGTGTGTGTGTGTGTGTGTGTGTGTGTGTGTGCAAAGACGACGTTTACAATGTTTATGACCCATGTATGTATGTATGTATGTATGTACAGACACACGCATATAAATTAGCATCAATTAACATGTCATCCGAAAGTAAATAAATAATAACTTACTAAACTTTCAACTAAACCAACCCAGCACATTATTATCAACAACACACACACACACACACACACACACACACACACACACACACACACACACACACACGTCACTGCTACTCTTTCAACCCAAATATTCAAACTTCCTTAAGAAAAGTGTCACTTCAATTTTTTTCTTATATACAAAAAAACAACAACAAAAATAAAGGAGGATATTTCAAGACGGTCCAATTTATTCTTGCCAAAAAAAGTTTGTTTCTCAAGGTTGAACAGAGGGATATACCTGATATTCAGAACTTTGAGAAACAAGATTTTTTCTGGCCAGCTTTGGACATCCAAATTTCACACGTCCATATGTATACACGTCTATACGCTCACATGTCTACACGCCCATATATAAATTCCCTAACACCTACATGTCTGTTCACACATGCACACACCCACACAGGTTACAGGTTTACATGTCCAACACACCTACACGCCCTTTTCACCCACACGCCTAAATGTTCACATGTCGCACGCCCACACTGTTAAATTCACAAACGTTACAGGCTATATTTGTATACAACCATACATACGTCTTCACACGCCCACATTGTGAGTTGTTATCGGAGTTTAACAGATTTATGGAGTCAGGAAGTACACGGTGATCTCCTCAGCTGGTGTAGTTTTATCGAGGTTCTGTACAGTTTTAGAGCCAATAACCTCCCTCAACGACCCCCTCCTAAAAACTGCGGTTTACAGCCCATTGATTTGCCGTTCAACATTTGTTCCGTAACGCTGGATATATTTTTTTTCTTCTCTCGACAAATGTTGAAAGTTTCAGTCTCTCTTCTCATATATTTAGCTACCTGTCTATATTTATCAACCAACATCTCAGGTGACACACTGGGTATATCACTATTATACTGTCATTATGTTATAGGAATTCCATCTGTCCCCTCGTGATTCTATAAAGAATTCGAGTAATATTCACAAACACGAAGATGTATGAAAAGTGACGCTAAGTAAAGATTCAGACCCCAGCAACCCTGCACGGTCTGCAAGATGCAACATGAGTCTTCTATAGCGTTCACCCAGTTATAGCCAAGTTGATCGATCAGTTGGCCATGCTTTCGTGAAGACTGCCAGAATTTTGTGTACCATGTTGTTGTATTTTATCCGCGGCAAGTTGGGAATCGTGCAACACAAGCTCTGCAAGATGCAACCTGAGGTATTACGACCACCCATCTGTTACGACCAGTTTAATGATCAACTGACCTGCATTGTAAAGTGTATCTGAATTGTGTAACTTGTTGTTTATATTCAATCCACACTGAGCTGGTACACTTGCAACATAATCTCTGCAAGATGCAACATGTTCTTACTTACGTCAACTCATCCAGGTGAGTGCGACACCTACACCGTATTGGGAGACTATAATCTGCTGTCGTATTGCATTCATACAGTAGTAATCTTGCAACATATGTCCCCACACCATGCGAGATGCAACACGTGACCTCTATATCAAATACCTGACCCCGACAACCACCGTCACTGATCACTCGACCAAGATATAAACACTATGGGAATTCTGCCGTAGATCCAGCACAACACGGTGGTATTCCTGCATCGTAAACTCTGCAACACTCATTATACAGTTTATACAACGATTAACTGGATGTTACGGTCAATTTCTCCGATGAGCTGACCATGATAGCAACAGGATATCGGAAATCTTTAACAGCGTTGAGTTTTACCCATCTTTCGTGATAATACTGCAACATACACTCTCACGCTCTGCAAGCTGCAACATGTGCTCTTTATAGCCTTGACCTGAGTGTGTGGGTCAGAGTGGCTGGTCAGTGGCCGCGTGTAACGCAGTACCGTAACTTCGTATACTATTGTTGTATTTCATCCGCCTGAAGACGGTAATCTTGCAACACTCCATCTACAAAAAATATATAAAGATCACAAGCCTCAAACCTGACTTTTATATAGAACTTTAATTTGATGGCCAGTTTTATGAGCTCTAGGGATGTAATGTTGCAACAATTGGTGTGCAACTTGTAGTTTATAAAGGCAGTATACATCAAGACGGTCAGGTTATCTACACTGATCACTTACCCCAGATTACATTTATTATGAGGGCCAAGCCCTATCCATACCACGCCAGTAACTTTCACCAGGCTGTTAGGAGCACGTTGAGCGATCAGCTGGTGATGTTACTATCATGGCCAGCTGGTGAGTGAACGTGTTGTTGGTGACCGCGTCTATTGTAGATATAGGTGACCCGATATAATATAACAGTAACCTATGATGTATCGGTTATATGTTATAATCTGGCGAACCGCACTATCCGTTATGTACAGTATATAGTGTCTCAAATATTACCACCATACACCATCAACACGACACGGGGCTCTATGCTCCTGCCTGCACCTGGTACCAACAACAGCTGGTCAATAAAAGTAGACAGATGTTCACTATAAACACAACTTTGCAGAACGTCAGTGTTGCAACCTGACGTGCAACACTACCATGTTAGGGCGAGGGTAACACAGCAGCCAGGGTCCTTATCCCGTAAAGGTGAATCTTCCTCATAATTGGAGAGGAAGATCACGTTTAACTGCCTCACTAACGCCCTACACAAACACACACGAGGTTATGAGAAACATCGCCTTGTTAACATACTGTGTATCCCCCAGAGGACAATATCTCACCGGACCAAAACTGACTGAACACAAAGACTCACTAGACAAAACTGACCTAACCTGAAGAGAAATATTATGACACCTGTCCGGTGAATTTGTGTCCGACGACTCTCTCTCTCTCTCTCTCTCTCTCTCTCTCTCTCTCTCTCCACACCTACCACGCACAGATTGCCACATATCAACTTACACCAGTATAACAGGTGAGTGAGACGAGCCTTACTTGCCACCCGCAAAAAATATACACCCAAAATATATAAACTGGTCAATATACATATTTTATACTTATATAATGTGACCAAACACTCGCCCAGTATCGTATACCAGAGAAATTAAGGCATCATATATTATGCACACACTAGCAAATAGGAATTACTGAGAAAAATATACACCAACAAAGATAGGAATAAAATAGCTGTGTGACCAATATAGCTAGGAGAATATAATATAACAGTACTATATACTGGTACTAATAAATAGATGATATATGAGTCGTTGTTTTGAGGATATTGAAAACTATGAAACGAACATAACGTAAAAGTATTTTCTATATATATATTTTTACATAACTCTCTATTTACATTTCGAATTGGTTTTGATTTCATGAATATATATGTGTGTGTGTATATATGTAGCAAACTTTTCATCTATGTATGTATGTATGTATGTAGCTATCTGTTCTTTAACGTCAGCACCATCAAAAGAAACTCGTAAGTACTAACAGAAAAAATACCTCAAAATACCTTCCATTTACTTACGAATTAAATAAAAAATATATTACTCAATCTTGACATAAACCTTGTAGAGAATGTATCGTAGAAGTAAGAGAACAGAGTATTGTAGATATCGTACAGACCCCTTCACTAGCGCGTTTACAGGGGCTCGTCAGGTTTTGTGCAGTGTGGCAGCGTTGTGTTTGTTTACATTCGACAGAAGGAAACTCACAATAGTAAACTTACTATGGAATCAAAGTAAAACAATATTAAAACAAATATCTCAAAGATAATGATTAGTGGAATGTTTATATGACGAGTCCCTGTAAACACACTAGTGAAGGGAACTGTACCTGCCTTAGTACCTACCTACCTGACTATCTTTAGAGCACCGCTAATTAACCCGTCACACACCTGGGCTTCGACACACTCACTCTATGGGTTTAAAGTAGCATAAAAAAGGTTAGTATTTACCAGCGGTGGACCACAATGTTAGTTTATCAGAGAGAGTGATACTTAATCCCTATATTAACTGGGCATCACAGGCTTTACGTGTAGTGAGTCTCCCACCATGAATGACTTTACTGTAATACCAACATGACAACACATTAATTACTTCATTACTTTGGCCTAATGACAAGTCTCTAATTACTTCATGACTTTGGCCTAATGACAATCCCTAATTACTTCATGACTTTGACCTAATAACAACACAATTAATTACAATATCACTGTGTAATGGCAACAGTGAAATGGCGTAATTTTGTTGTGATGATACCGTGTCTGCCGTACTGATAACGGGTCTTTACGCTAATGACAACAGTTTAGTGACAACAGTGTAAAAAATCGACTCGTGTTAAGTATTAAACGTACGGAAACAACACTCCCTCACTTTGGGGGTAGCTTAGAAGTCAGTCAGTCAGTCAGTCAGGAGCGGAAGACGACCATTGAGCTTGACTAACACACTCCACACACACACACACACACACACACACACACACACACACACACACACACTGCCACTACGCATAAGTGTGTATACAAGTTTATGGTGCCATCTGTAGGTTTATTACGCCCTGAAGTACAGCCAATTACGCCTCTTCCTTACGCAACAGGTATGAATTAGTTAACGGCAGGTGTGTTAACTAAGCGTCTTGCTTCCTGCCAGTCTGGTCTATGTGCCGTAGTAACATAAGGGTGTGTGTGTGTGTGTGTGTGTGTGTGTGTGTGTGTGTGTGTGTGTGTGTGTGTGTGTGTGTGTGTGTGTGTGTGTGTGTGTGTGTGTGTGCTTATGCCCTTTTGTCGAATTGTTCATTTTTACCAAGTTTGACTTAGTTTAGTCTAAGATTGACAGGTCATCACTTCCATCAGGGTCTAAGACTGAGACTGAGACCTCTCCACCACACACTGAGACCTCTCCACCACACACTCAGACCTCCACCACACACTGGACCTCTCCACCACACACTCAGACCTCTCCACCACACACTGAGACCTCTCCACCACACACTCAGACCTCTCCACCACACACTGGGACCTCTCCACCACACACTCAGACCTCTCCACCACACACTCAGACCTCTCCACCACACACTGAGAACTAAATACTTAAAATTATTGTCTCTCTCAGTAAATAACTCTACGAGACACTAACCTACTGACCTACCACACCTAGCAGGAGTTATTAAGGCGTTCATTATATATTACCTGGGCGGAGTTATTAAGTTAACTTATCTCAAAGACATGTTATTAAATAGTACGAACCATAAAGTGAAGTTTGTCGCTATCAACACTTAACTCACTAACCTCTTGTATAGATTTTTATCATTGTCATTATTTAGATTATTATTATTATTATTTATTATTATTTAAATTATTATCTCTCAGAATAATTTAATTTTCTTTTGTTTTCAGTATTTATAAAAGTATCGCTTCGTGGTTTTTTACGATACCTATAAATATATTTCTTTTAAATAATTTATGTACGATACTTTAGTGTTTTGTTTCAGAGTCTTATAAACTTGTCTTCAATTTTCGCTTTTTACAACAACCATTTGTCTTCGGCATTTTCTTACTTGTAATAACACCAAACCTATTAGTTATCCATTACTTAATTAATCACTAACTAAATCCGGACTTTGTAACGTAATCTTTAAATTGTTGTTCCTCTCTTCCCAGTTTTCTTTTTATTTTTATTATATATATATTTCTTTTCCGCGTGTGCCTTCCTGGGATCAATTATTAACGGGTCCACCTGCTAACATTTTGACGCCGCGGGGGTTGGTGACAGGTGACGCTTGTTCAAACATGCAGCAGCTGGCCAACATGGTACGGTGGTGACAGTGACACCTGTCAACATGGTGTGGGTAAGTACCAATGGTCACATGGTGGTGAGTAAAACCTGGCAACATGGTGGTGACAGCAACACCTGTCAACATGGTGTACGGTGGTAACAGTACCAACACCTGGTCCAACATGGTGGTGACAGTGCCAACACCTGGTCCAACATGGTGTATGGTGGTGACAGTGCCAACACCTGGTCCAACATGGTACGGTGGTAACAGTACCAACACCTGGTCCAACATGGTGGTGACAGTACCAACATCTGGCCAACATGGTGGTGACAGTGCCAACACCTGGTCCAACATGGTGTACGGTGGTACAGTACCAACACCTGGTCCAACATGGTGGGGACAGTGCCAACACCTGGTCCAACATGGTGGTGACAGTACCAACACCTGGGCCAACATGGTGGTGACAGTGCCAACACCTGGTCCAACATGGTGTACGGTGGTGACAGTGCCAACACCTGGTCCAACATGGTGTACGGTGGTAACAGTACCAACACCTGGTCTAACATGGTGGTGACAGTACCAACACCTGGGCCAACATGGTGGTGACAGTGCCAACACCTGGTCCAACATGGTGGTGACAGTGCCAACACCTGGTTCAACATGGTGGTGACAGTGCCAACACCTGGGCCAACATGGTGGTGACAGTGCCAACACTGGGCCAACATGGTGGTGACAGTGCCAACACCTGGGCCAACATAGTGGTGACAGTGCCAACACCTGGTCCAACATAGTGGTGACAGTGCCAACACCTGGTCCAACATGGTGGGGACAGTACCAACACCTGGGCCAACATAGTGGTGACAGTGCCAACACCTGGGCCAACATGGAGGTGACAGTACCAACACCTGGGCCAACATGGAGGTGACAGTACCAACACCTGGGCCAACATAGTGGTCCCAGTGCCAACACCTGGTCCAACATAGTAGTGCCAGTACCAAAATGCGCTCCTAGTAATGAAACTGCCAACACCTGGTGGTAGTGCCAACATTGTGTCACCTGATTGATGACTGTGGATGATGTATCTCAACAGGGAGGAAAATTGCTTCTCCGGGGTTTAATATCTGTCAGGACTGTGTGGTGATATACAGGTGTGTTTACCTTATAATGGTGCAAATGTTTACTCCATACACCAGTCACCAGTCATGTCTTATGTCTACTCCATACACCAGTTACCAGTCATGTCTTATGTCTACTCCATACACCAGTCATGTCTTATGTCTACTCCATACACCAGTTACCAGTCATGTCTTATGTCTACTCCATACACCAGTTACCAGTCATGTCTTATGTCTACTCCATACACCAGTCATGTCTTATGTCTACTCCATACACCAGTCATGTCTTATGTCTACTCCATACACCAGTCATGTCTTATGTCTACTCCATACACCAGTTACCAGTCATGTCTTATGTCTACTCCATACACCAGTATTAATGTTGATTCACAGTTATCAAAAAATCGATTGCAATTAATACACTGTACCACAAATACAGCAACGACTGTAACTTAGGTGAGAACAAATTACAAATATACAATCCAATTATAAGATATAGATCCGGGCAGCGAGGAGGAGGAGGAGGGGGTACGACAGTTTCTACCACACTGGCTAAGAAGCATTGTGTGTCCAGCCTCAATGAACAACAACAACTGCACTGCCAGACCTACGATGTTGGCTGTGGAATGCATTAACCCGTCACTCAACAGCACCCGACCTAATTCATACACGAATACCACATTTATGAACATTTTCTAGAATAGATTTATATTTTTTCCAAATTGCTTCACCAAACATAAACTTACATAAATATACAGAGAACATAAGTGTACACACGCAAGCACAAACTCACACAAAATATTTAACGCACACACACACACACACACGGATGATACACCAACACCATTATAATTTCTTTAGGAACACAAACACTAAACGGGGAAATGTATTACACAAAAACAAAAAGAAAAATGTTGACATTGATATTTTTTTCAGCAGAATTCTATCAACTTAACTTAAACGTATATTAGTGATCGTAGTGGAAAATCCTTATTAATATAATTTATCATATTTTTCATATATATTTTGCCTTGTAACACCACAACGGTCCGTCTCCCGTAACAAACTATCGTAAAGGACAACTCTTACCCTTCAATATACTTTAACTTTAATAAATTGTTGTTCTTCAAAATTTAAATACTGAGCGTCACACCCAAGGATCAGAGGCTCCTCGTGTTGTCCCCCTCCTTGACCAACACACACTGTACGGCACTTATCCTCGTGTTGTCCTCCCAGACCAACACACACTGTACGGCACTTATCCTCGTGTTGTCCCCCCCTGACCAACACACACTGCACACCCTATCCTCTGTTGTCCTCCTGTGACCAACACACACACGTACGGCACTTATCCTCGTGTTGTCCTCCTCGGACCAACACACACTGTACGGCACTTATCCTCGTGTTGTCTCCCAGACCAACACACACTGTACGGCACTTATCCTCGTGTGTCCTCCCAGACCAACACACACACACACTGTACGGCTTATCCTCGTGTTGTCCCCTCTGTGGCCAACACACACACACACCTGTACAGCACTTATCCTCGTGTTGTCCTCCCAGACCAACACACACACACACTGTACGGCACTTATCCTCGTGTTGTCCTCCCAGACCAACACACACACACACACTGTATGGCACTTATCCTCGTGTTGTCCTCCCGACCAACACCCACTGCACGGCATTCATCCTCGTGTTGTCCCTCCCGGACCAACACACACACACACGTATGCAGACTTATCCTCGTGTTGTCCTCCCCAGACCAACACACTGCACGGCACTTATCCTCGTGTTGTCCTCCCAGACCAACACACACTGTAATGCAGACTTATCCTCGTGTTGTCCTCCCAGGACCAACACACACACACACTGTACGGCACTTATCCTCGTGTTGTCCTCCTGTGACCAACACACACTGTACGGCACTTATCCTCGTGTTGTCCTCCCAGACCAACACACACTGTACGCAGCACTTATCCTCGTGTTGTCCTCCCGGACCAACACACACACACACTGCACGGCATTTATCCTCGTGTTGTCCTCCCCAGACCAACACACACTGTACTGCACTTATCCCCGTGTTGTCCTCCTGCAGACCAACACACACACACTGTACAGCACTTATCCTCGTGTTGTCCTCCCAGACCAACACACACTGTACGGCACTTATCCTTGTGTTGTCCTCCCAGACCAACACACACTGTACGGCACTTATCCTCGTGTTGTCCTCCCCAGACCAACACACACACACACTGTACGGCACTTATCCGTGGTTGTCCTCCCAGACCAACACCACTGCACGGCACTATCCTCGTGTTGTCCTCCCTGACCAACACACCGTCGACTTATCCGTGTTGTCCCTCCCAGACCAACACACACACACACTGTACGGCACTTATCCTCGTGTTGTCCTCCTGACCAACACACACTGTACGGCACTTATCCTCGTGTTGTCCCTCCCAGACCAACACACACACACACCTGTACGGCACTTATCCCGTGTTGTCCTCCCAGACCAACACACCACACACTGCACGGCACTTATCCTCGTTGTCCTCCCAGACCAACACACACTGTACGGCACTTATCCTCGTGTTGTCCTCCTGTGACCAACACACACACACACTGTACGGCATTTATCCTCGTGTTGTCCTCCTGTGACCAACACACACACACTGTACGGCACTTATCCTCGTGTTGTCCTCCCAGACCAACACACACACACATTGCACTTATCCTGTTGTCCTCCAGACCAACACACACTGTACGGCACTTATCCTCGTGTTGTCCTCCAGACCAACACACACACACTGTACGGCACTTATCCTCTGTTGTCCTCCCAGACCAACACACACACACCTGTAAGGCACTATCCTCGTGTTGTCTCCAGACCAACACACACTGTAATGCAGCACTTATCCCGTGGTTGTCCTCCTGTGACCAACACACACACACACAGTACGGCACTATCCTCGGTCCTCCCAGACCAACACACACACACATGTCAGCACTTATCCTCGTGTTGTCCTCCCAGACCAACACACACACACTGTAATGCACTTATCCTCGTGTTGTCCTCCTGGACCAACACACACACACCTGTACGGCACTTATCCTCGTGTTGTCCTCCCAGACCAACACACACACACACTGTACGGCACTTATCCTCGTGTTGTCCTCCCGGACCAACACACACCACACACTGCACGGCACTTATCCTCGTGTTGTCCTCCTGTGACCAACACACACACACACTGCACGGCACTTATCCCCGTGTTGTCCCCCCAGACCAACACACACACACACACTGTACGGCACTCCTCGTCTGTTGTCCTCCTGCACCAACACACACACACACTGTACCAGCACTTATCCCTGTTGTCCTCCCAGACCAACACACACACACACTGTACGGCACTTATCCTCGTGTTGTCCTCCTGTGACCAACACACACACACACACCGTACGGCACTTATCCTCGTGTTGTCCTCCTGTGACCAAACACACTGTACGGCACTTATCCTCGTGTTGTCCTCCCAGACCAACACACACACACTGTACGAGCACTTATCCTCGTGTTGTCCTCCTGTGACCAACACACACACACACTGTACTGCACTTATCCTCGTGTTGTCCTCTCCCAGACCAACACACACACACACACTGTATATCTTTATCCTCGTGTTGTCCTCCTGTACAACACACACACACACTGTACGGCACTTATCCTCGTGTTGTCCTCCTGTGACCAACACACACTGCACGGCACTTATCCTCGTGTTGTCCTCCTAGACCAACACACTGTACGGCACTTATCCCCGTGTTGTCCTCCCAGACCAACACACACACACACTGTACGGCACTTATCCTCGTGGTCCTCCTGTGACCAACACACACTGTACGGCACTTATCCGTGTTGTCCTCCTGTACCAACACACACACACACTGTACGGGCACTATCCTCGTGTGGTCCTCCCAGACCAACACACACACACACTGGTCGGCACTTATCCCCGTGTTGTCCTCCCAGACCAACACACACACACACTGTACGGCACTTATCTCGTGTTGTCCTCCCAGACCAACACACACCAGTATGGCACTTATCCTCGTGGTCCTCCTGTGACAACACACACTGCCGGCACTTATCCTCGTGTTGTCCTCCTAGACCAACACACACACACACCAGGCACTTATCCTCGTGTTGCTCTCCCAGACCAACACACTGTAATGGCACTTATCCGTGTTGTCCTCCTGTGACCAACACACTGTACGGCACTTATCTCGTGTTGTCCTCCTGCGACCAACACACACTGCACGCAGCACTTATCCCCTGTTGTCCTCCTGGACCAACACACAAACACTGTACGGCACTTATCCTCGTGTTGTCCTCCTGTGACCAACACACACACACTGTAATGCGCACTTTATCCTCGTGTTGTCCTCCTGTGACAACAACACACACTGTAGCAGCACTTATCCTCGTGTTGTCCCCCTGACCAACACACACTGTAAGCACTTATCCTGTTGTTCCTGTGACCAACACACACTGTAATGCACTTATCCTCGTGGTCCTCCCTGACCAACACACACTGTAACGGCACTTATCCTCGTGTTGTCCTCCTGTACAACACACACACACTGCACGGCATTTCCTCGTGTTGTCCCCTGACCAACACACACTACTGTACGGCACTTATCCTCGTGTTGTCCTCCCAGACCAACACACACGTATGCACTTATCCCGGTTGTCCTCCTGTGACCAACACACACACACTGTATGCACTTATCCTCGTGTTGTCCCTCCTGTACCAACACACACACACACTGTATGCAGCACTTATCCTCGTTGTCCTCTGTGACCAACACACACACACCACGGCACTTATCCTCGTGTTGTCCTCCTGTGACCAACACACACACACCTGTACGGCACTTATCCTCGTGTTGTCCTCCTGTGACCAACACACACACACACTGTACGGCACTTATCCTCGTGTTGTCCTCCCCAGACCAACACACACTGTACGGCACTTATCCTCGTGTTGTCCCCTGACCAACACACACTGCGGTTATCCTCTCAACACACACTGTATCAGCACTTATCCTCGTGTTGTCCTCCTGCTGACCAACACACACACACACTGCACGGTCCTCGTGTTGTCCTCCTGTGACCAACACACACTGTACGGCACTTATCCTCGTGTTGTCCCCCTGGCCAACACACACACACACTGTAATGCAGCACTTATCCTCGTGTTGTCCTCCTGTGACAACACACACACACACTGCATGCAGCACTTATCCTCGTGTTGTCCTCCCAGACCAACACACACACACTGCATACCCTCGTGGTCCTCCTGTGACCACACACACTGTGAATGGCACTATCCTCGTTGTCCCCTGACCAACACACACACACACTGTACAGCACTTATCCTCGTTCCTCCCCTGTGACCAACACACACTGTAATGGCACTTATCCGTGTTGTCCTCCCGGACCAACACACACTGTATGCACTTATCCCTGTATGCCCCCTGACCAACACACACACACACCATGTAGGCACTTATCCTCGTGTTGTCCTCCTGTGACCAACACACACACACACGTACGGCACTTATCCCTGTGTTGTCCTCCCAGACCAACACACACACCACACTGTACGGCACTTATCCTCGTGTTGTCCCCCCAGACCAACACACACACACACAGTACGGCACTTATCCTCGTAGTTTCCTCTGTGACCAAACACACACACACTGTAATGGCACTTATCCTCGTGTTGTCCTCCTGTGACCAACACACACACACACTGTACGGCACTTATCCTCGTGTTGTCCTCCTGTGACCAACACACACACACCGCACGGCACTTATCCTCGTGTTGTCCTCCCAGACCAACACACACTGCACGACACTATCCTCGTGGTCCTCCTGTGACCAACACACACTGTACGGCACTTATCCTCGTTTGTCCTCCCGGACCAACACACACACACACTGTACGGCACTCATCCTCGTGTTGTCCTCCTGTGACCAACACACACTGTACGGCACTTATCCTCGTGTTGTCCTCCCAGACCAACACACACCTGTAACGCACTTATCCTCGTGTTGTCCCTCCGACCAACACACACACACACTGCACGGCACTTATCCTCGTGTTGTCCTCCCCAGACCAACACACACTGTACGGCACTTATCCTCGTGTTGTCCTCCAGACCAACACACACACACACACTGTACGGCACTTATCCTCGTGTTGTCCTCCTGTGACCAACACACACACACTGCACGGCACTTATCCTCGTGTTGTCCCTCCCGGACCAAAACCACACACTGTAATGGGCACTTATCCTCGTGTTGTCCTCCTGTGACCAACACACACTGTACGGCACTTATCCTCGTGTTGTCCTCCTGGACCAACACACACTGCACGGCACTTATCCTCGTGTTGTCCCTCCTGTGACCAACACACACACACACTAAGGCACTTATCCTCGTGTTGTCCTCCCAGACCAACACACACTGTACGGCACTTATCCTCGTGTTGTCCCTCCTGTGACCAACAACACACTGTACGGCACTTATCCCCTGTTGTCCTCCTCCTGTACCAACACACACACACACTGTACGGGCACTTTATCCTCGTGTTGTCCTCCCAGACCAACACACACTGCACGCACTTATCCTCATGGTCCTCCTGACCAACAACACACTGTACGGCACTTATCCCCGTGTTGTCCCTCCCTGTGACCAACACACACACACACCTGTACGGCACTTATCCCTCGTGTTGTCCTCCTGTGACCAACACACACACACACTGTACGGCACTTATCCTCGTGGTTGTCCTCCCTGACCAACACACACACACACTGTATGCGGCACTTATCCCCGTGTTGTCCCTCCCGTGACCAACACACACACACACTGTACGGCACTTATCCTCGTGTTGTCCTCCTGACCAACACACACACACACTGGTAGGCACTTATCCTCGGTTGTCCTTCTGTGACCAACACACTGTAAGCACTTATCCTCGGTTGTCCTCCCCTGTGACCAACACACACTGTATGCAGACTTATCCCCGTGGTTCCTCCCTGACCAACACACACTGTAGCAGACTTATCCTCGGTTGTCTCCCAGACCAACACACACTGTACGGCACTTATCCCCGTGTTGTCCTCCAGACCAACACACACTGTACGCAGCTTATCCTCGTGTTGTCCTCCTGTGACCAACACACACTGTACGGCACTTATCCCGTGTTGTCCTCCCTGTGACCAACACACACTGTACGGACTTATCCTCGTGTTGTCCTCCCGAGACCAACACACCACACACTGTAATGCAGCATTTATCCTCGTGTTGTCCTCCTGTGACCAACACACACACACTGTACGGCACTTATCCTCGTGTTGTCCTCCCGGACCAACACACGCACACACCGTACGGCACTTATCCTCGTGTTGTCCTCCCGTGACCAGCACACACCACACTGTAATGGCACTTATCCTCGTGTTGTCCCTCCCAGACCAACACACACTGTACGGCACTTATCCTCGTGTTGTCCCTCCTGTGACCAACACACACACACACTGTACGGCACTTATCCTCGTGGTGTCTCCTGTGACCAACACACACCGTAATGGCACTTATCCCTGTGTTGTCCTCCCAGACCAGCACACGACACACTGTACGGCACTTATCCTCGTGTTGTCCTCCTGTGACCAACACACACACACACACTGTACGGCACTTATCCTCGTGTTGTCCCTCCCAGACCAACACACTGTACGGCACTTATCCTCGTGTTGTCCTCCCAGGACAACACACACACACACACTGTACGGCACTTATCCTCGTGTTGTCTCCCCAGACCAACACCGTAATGCGCACTATCCCGTGTTGTCCTCCTGTGACCAACACACACTGTACGGCACTTATCCTCGTGTTGTCCTCCTGGGATCAGCACTTAACCTTACTGCTCCCTGTCACTCGTACTGTCGTCTTTATCTTGTAGAGATGAAAGTGACATGTTAATAACAATTAATGTTTCCTTTACGATGATGCAAGGTTTATATATATATATATATATATATATATATATATATATATATATATATATATATATATATATATATATATATATATATATATATATATATATATATATAACAAAATAAGACAGTTCGGACATTCGCCTCTAATCTAAGACGTTGAACCAGATACTCTGACATAATTATTGTACATAATTACAAAACTTCGCCCTTGCCTCCTCCCGTAACCTCTCATAACCTGAAATTACGATACATATTACATAATACATATTACACATAAAGTAGGGCAAGCATCTACCTCACCTCCAACTAGGGACAGTTAATAGGTCGCCAGAACACGGATACATGCTGGTAGGTGGCTGGGAGGGGGGTGTGGTAGGTGGCTGGGGAGGGGTGTGGTAGATGTGCTGGGCGGGGGGTGTGGTGTGCTGTGGGGGAGGGGTGAGGATGTGGGCTGGGGGGGTGTGGGGGTAGGTGTGGGGCGTGTGGGTAGATGGGCCGGGGTGTGGTAGGGGCTGGGGGGTGGTGTGGGTGGGGGGTGGTGGGGCTGGGGGTGGGGGTGTGTAGGTGGCTGGGGTGGTGTGGTAGGTGGCTGTGTGGTGGCTGGGGGGTGGTGGTAGGTGTGGCTGGGGTGGTGGGTGGTATGTGAGGTGATCACACCAGCCATAATACTCTGCCTCCACCTTTCCTCATTAACTTGTTTGAGTTATGTGAGGTAAACCTTTTCCAGCAAGTATTTATGGCTCGTTGCTGTACTGTATTGAGGCTAAATCAAACCCGGTATAAGTCTTTTATTGTGTATTATTTCTGCATGGTCGTGGAGGATGTGGGATGTTACTGCTGTTTCTGTGCTAATGTGTTGTTGAAATTATGTATGAAATGTATACACACACACACACACACACACACACACACACACACACACACACACACACACACACACACTTACAAAAAAACTCATCTACATTTTTCTCCTTCAACAGGTAAGCACTGAACGCTTATAATGCACCTGTGTGTGAAGGCGGCCAGTGGCAGGTAGTGGCGGGTCAATACAGGTAAGTGGCTACTCCACCTGGCCAATGACTAGTGGCAGGTAGGAGGTAGTGGCGTCCAAAGTGGCTGTTGATGACATTACCACCAAGTGTGGGATCAGTGGTGGAACGGGACACACACACACACACAAACACACACACATTCAAACAGCTCTCTCTCTCTCTCTCTCTCTTTCAACATACACACTCCAACATTTCTCTCACTCTAAAAATACAAACTATGTAAATTCAACATTTACATATGATTGATTATTCTCCTTACCTGTGTAACTCATTTTAGGTTCCAACTCCATTTAACATGTTATTTTTACCTCTATTATTCACCTACTTTTACCTACCTATAATTTAACATGTTATTTTTACCTGTCTGTAATTTAACACGTGAACTGGAGCTTATTTTAAGGTGAGGAGTATTGTAATAGCTGTCAGGAGCATTACAATAGCCTCGAGGAGTATCGTGACAGCTGTGAGAATCATTATTGGTGTAGCTGTAATACTGTATATACCAGCACTAGCCCTCAGCAGCAGCAGCATAACCTAACCTAACCTAACCTAACCTAACCTAACCTAACCTAACCTAACCTAACCTAACCTAACCTATCCTTACACTCGCTCGTTCATCCCAGTCCTCTTGTGTGATTGTACACGACGATTGTTCACGTGTACAACCTGCATAATGTCCACACGTTGTTCTCAGCTTCACAAATACCAAAAACTACTACGAACTGGTAAGTAGATGTGTTAAAACTGTATTTGTGATTATCCCTCATTTCTAAAATATTCATCAGTAAGGTCAGGTGTGGTTAGGTTAGGTTATGGGGTTAGCCGCACCTTCACAGTACTGCGTGAGAAGTTCATTACCAGAATACGAGATACGCCGATGTGAATTTTGCCGATTCTTGACAATATCCGATACATGAATTGTTTACTACTGAGCCGTCCCACACACTGCTTCATGCCAGCCTGGAATGTGAGGCAGTCTGGTGGTTCAGCTTACAGGGGTGTGTGTGTGTGTGTGTGTGTGTGTGTGTGTGTGTGTGTGTGTGTGTGTGTGTGTCCATTAACTCACCGTTGTAGTTTAACACACATTCTACCTGGGGCATTAAGCACTTGACTGGCCGAGACTGAGCGCGAGAGAGGGGTAGGTGGAGGTGGCAAAGGTCAGATGAAGAGAGATACATTACTACACTATGTAACACACACACACACACACACACTCCACACACACACACACACACACTCCACACACCACACACACACACACACACAGACACACACACACACACACACACACACACACACACACACACACACACACACACACACACACACACACACACACACACAGACACACACACACTTTCCCCAACCTTTCCCTCCATCCTTTCCCCCCCTTCTTTTCTTCCCCTGTCTCTCTCCTTCTCTCACCCCCTTCTCCCTCCTTCTCTCCCCCCTTCTCCCTCCTCTAGACTGGATATACAAGTGAGTTCATCTACAATAAAGTCAGGGCCTCTTGTACCCACTCTGTGTTGTTGTTGTGGTTAAGACGCCTCCTGACTGCCGCTAACTGGAAGGTCATGTGCTGGGTGTGTCTAGTGAAGAGATCTTGTGAGAGGAAAGTAAATTCTGGTTATATAACTCCACCGAAATTCAGGTTGAAAGGGAATCCATCTGTTTCTTTTTGTTATCTATACGTTGTGTTGGTGAGTGAATGAGGGTCGTTCAGTGTGGGTGGTGATGGTGGTGATGGTGTACTGTATTCGATACGGTCACCTGTAGGAACGTGAGTGGTGTGAAGTGGTGACAATGGTGACAGTCCATGGCGAGTGACGTACGGGTTTTTAGTGGTGATAATGGTAACACTGGTAAAAGACTAATTAGAAAGGTAGAAGCACATGGCATCAAAGGTAACATCCTTAAATGGATTAGGGCGTGGTTACAGGACAGGAAACAGAGAGTGAACATTAACGGCACTAAGTCCCATTGGAGCAACGTCACAAGTGGAGTTCCCCAAGGCTCAGTACTTGGACCATTATTATTTATTATATACATAAACGACATAGATATCGGCATAGACAGCAACATAAGTAAATTTGCTGATGACACTAAAATATGACGTGTTATTAAATCTGATGAGGACTCAGCAAAACTACAGGAAGATCTAAACAAATTTTTCGAATGGTCTGAAAAATGGCAGATGAAATTCAACGTGGACAAATGTAAAGTACTCAGTATAGGAGATATAAACAGGGAAACCAGATACCAGATGAACAACGATGCCATAGAGAAATCCGACTGCGAGAGAGATTTAGGAGTAATGATAAGTAGGAACCTTAAGCCAAGTAAACAATGTGTTTTTGCTCGTAACAAGGCTAATAAAGTACTTGGGTTCATACAATGGAGTGTTAGTTACAAGACTAGCGAGGTCATCCTAAAACTGTATCTTGCGCTTGTGAGACCACACCTGGATTATACAGTTCAGTTCTGGTCACCGTATTACAGAATGGATAAAGAATCCTTGGAAAGAATTCAGAGGAGAATGACAAGACTAATCCCGGGCATTAGGAACCTTGAGTATAGAGACAGGTTAAAGCATCTTAATTTGCACTCCCTCGAGAGACGTAGAGCGAGGGGCGACCTGATAGAGGTGTATAAGTGGAAGTCAGGGCTAAACAAAGGGGACATTACAAAGGTACTCAAACTATCCAACCAGGAGCGAACTCGTAACAATGGTTTTAAATTAGACAAATTTAGATTTAGGCGTGAAATAGGTAAACACAGGTTTGGAAACAGAGTAGTGGATGAATGGAACAAGTTACCAAATATCATCATTAACTCGAATACGCTGAATAGCTTCAAACATAGGTTGGATGCTTATATGAGCAATAGGGGTTGGGTGTAAACGGGACTGCCCAGTATGGGCCAATAGGCCCGCTGCAGTTTCCTCCATTTATATGTTCTTATGCTCTTAACTGCGTCCATGGAGTTTGGGGTACCCCGTGATGCGAACCAGTGATCACTAGGATATGAGGCGACTTCTGTATCCACTCAGCCATTTGTACTCCCTTCAACTCCCCAGAAGGATCAAGCTGAAACTTTCCGCTATCTTACTCCTCCTTCCTGCATCAGTGAACAGACAATCGCGCACTTTCCGCCTCCTCCCAACTTTCCCACGTTAACATATGAAAGAACAAATAATATCTCTGCCATTTAGGATACGAGTTCATAGGTTAGGTTAGATGAGGTTAGGTTAGGTTAGGTTAGGTTCGGTTAGGTTAGGTTAGGTTAGGTTAGGTTAGGTTAGGTTAGGTTAGGTTAGGTTAGGTTAGGTTAGGTTAGGTTAGGTTAGGTTAGGTTCGGTTTGGTTCGGTTCGGTTAGGTTAGGTTACTGTTCAAACTGGCAATACCCCTTACATGTAAATTCAACGATAAAGTAATTTTAGGGAATGAAATTAAACGAAAGAAATTAATAAGAGTGAAATATATACAGTACATCAAGAGCCTAAGACAGGAGATAGAAAATGAAAGAAAAGATAGATAATAATTGAGAGACGAGAATAAGTTAAACCCCGCGAGAGATTGACTTAGATATTAACACAACTGTTCTTATGTTCTTATTGACCTAAAATAGATAGATAGATAGATAGACACAGACAGACAAAGAGACAGTGAGACATACATAGACTGAGAAAAAGAGACAGACATTAGAACGAGAGAGAGAGAGACAAACAGAAAAATAGACAGACAGACAGACACACGACTTTATCATTACAAAAATAAATAAATAATCCTTCCACAATTCAGCCCGGCGGATTATAAATATCACTGCAGCTTTTTAAAATCATATCTCAGCGCCATTAATTATTCAAGAACTGTCCTCCATATATTTATTAGGAGGACGAGAGGGAGGGAAGGAAGGAGGGAGGGAAGGAAGGAAGGAAGGAGGGAGGGAGGGAAGGAAGGGAAAGTTTCAGTCAACAAAGTTAGTTTTCTTATGTGGAGTTTTTAACGAGATGGAACGCTGGTGTGGCCGCTTCTCTCTCCCCCTCCCCTCCTTCCCTCCTTCCCTCCCTCCCTCCCCTCCCCCTCCCTCCCTCTCCCTCCCTCCGTCTTCACCACCAAAAATTTTCATCTCATTAGAACTGGTGACGTTGTTGATGGCTGTCAGGGTAAAAAAAAAAAGTCGAAAAAAGATCTATGTTGAAAGTTTTGTCCAAGTATAGAGGAATTTTTGTCGTCGTGAGATATTACAAGACATCCACACAGACAGACAGACAGACAGAGCGAGACAGAAAGAGCATGAGACAGAGCGAGAGACAGAAAGACGTATAAGAAACAATGGAATAGGAAGATCAGGTTGGGTTAGGTTAGGTCAGGTCAGGTCAGGTTATGTTAGGCCAGGTCAGGTCAGGTCAGGTGGTTAGGTTAGGTTACCCATAAACATTAAAACCGAACCATAAAACCATCCATTATAGACGTATTTGACAAGGACAACCAAAAACATTCTGAAGAGCGATATTGAGGTGGGTGTGAGGCTGTCAGCGAGTCAGCCGTCAGCCGTCAGCCGTCAGCCGTCCTCCAGTTAATACTTAAAGCGTTTTCGGAAATGTGAAACAAAAAAAAATGTCAGCTAACAAAAAAGTGTCAGCTCTCACGTGAATAAATCTGTCAGCATGTGAAAGTGTAAACAGAGAGAGAGAGAGAGAGAGAGAGAGAGAGAGAGAGAGAGAGAGAGAGAGAGGAGAGAGAGAGAGAGAGAGAGAGAGAGAGAGAGAGAGAGAGAGAGAGAGAGTATATATGTAAAGAAGGAAAGAAAGGAGAGTTAAGTATTTACTGAGAGACAGGATAGTTAAATAAAGCAGAAATAAGGAAACGAAAAAATAAACCCCAAAAAATCAAAAGAATAATAAATAAAAAAAGGATAAAATATAAGAGAAAGTAAACAAGAAAACAAGAACAAGTAAACAAACAGAAAAGAAACAAATAAGAAAATAACAAAACCGGAAAAATAAATAAAAAGAGAAACTAAAAAAAACAAAATTAATAAAAGCCTAAAACCTGAAGAATGACGACGACTCAAGAACAAACAATAAAGGAGAGAACAAAAACAACGAACAATAAACAAAAGAAAAAGTGATAAAGAGAACAAAGAAACAACAAAACATCAGAAAAACACAAGAACCAAAAAACATCGAAAGAAAAAATTCGTCTGCAATAAAATAAAAATAATACGTAAACACAGGTTATTAAAAAGGGGGAGGAGGAGAAGGAAGAGAAGAAGAAGGAGGAGGAGGAGGAGGAGGAAGAGAAGGAGTAGGAGGGGAGGAAGAGAAGGAGAAGGAGGAGGAGGAAGAGGAGGAGGAGGAAGAGAAGAGGAGGAGGAGGAAGAGGAGGAGGAGAGGAGGAGGAGGAGGAGGGAGGAGGGAGGAGGAAGAGGAGGAGGAGGAGGAGGAGGAGGAGAGGAGGAGGAGGAGGAGGAGGAGGGGAGGAGGAGGAGGAGGAGGGAGGAGAGGAGGAGGAGGAGGAGGAGGAGGAGGAGGGAGGAGGAGGAGGAGGAGGAGGAGGAGGAGAAGAACATATTGGATGAAGAGGAGGAGGAGAAAGGGAGTAAGGAGGAGGAGAAAGGGAGTAAGGAGGAGGAGAAAGGGAGTAAGAAGGAGGAAGAAGTGGAAAGAGCTGGAGAAAAGAGAATTAGGAAGAGGGAGGGAAGAGAGGAGAGAGAGAGAGAAAGATCGATATTTTTCTTGACAACATGAGAATAAAACTAAATAAAAATATAAAACGAAAGTATTAAAAAGTATAACAAGTATTACAAATTATAAAGTATTAACATAAAATGAACATTAAGTCACATCTTAAAACTATGTAAAAATACAAATATCACCAAACCAATATATAATTTCTGTATATTATGAATTATTATAGTGGAAAAAAAGTTATGTCAAAAAATGTGTGAAAATATTATGGCAAATTGACATTATTAAACATTATGGTGAAAAACATGTCAGAAATATAAGGTTACAATATATCCAACACTATAAGACCTGCCAATATTACTGTACTATAACTTACAGCTATACACAAACATTTAATTACTCTATGGTGTCTCACAAAAATATCCTTACTCCCTCTTACCCACAGTGCCGTAGGGAGGAAGCAGCGACATTTTTCTGAGACACCCTCTATATGGCTAACTATTATGACTCTTATGTTAAATAATATAGACGCTAGAACATAAAGGATATTTAGCACTACATTTGACTTGATTCGAGTGTAGAAAACCCGGAGAAAAATTTACAGTCAGGTGTTAAAGTGATTATTGGAAATTGATTGTTAATGAAAATAATTAGAGGCTATAGTTAGTGTGTGTATGGCAGTCCCACACTGAATGATTCCTTCCGTACACAAAGTGGCTGACACTGCACTCGACCACCTACACTTCTCCAAACTTTAAAGTAAGGCGCCCATTCACAGCTAGATCGATTTTGAGTTCTGGGATGCGAACCAAAGGACTTAGGATAGAGGTGAACGATGTGTCCACTCAGCCACGGTAAATCTAAAACTCAAAATAAAAAACTTTATTGCTAATTGAGGTTTTCACGGCCATGGCTGCTGTGCTTACGACGGCCTGAACTTTATCTCTACTCATTCTCATAAACGCCAAACCAGCACGAACATTAGGCAGCCCCGGCGCTCCCTGTCACGCAACCCACAACAACGCCAGACGAACCTTCGCTTGACTTCTCCATCCACCGCTACTGCCGCTGTGATGTTGGATGTATGTTTGACTATTATGATGATATTGATCGAATGTTTACTATTATTATTACCATTATTATTATTATTATTATTATTATTATTATTATTATTATTATTCCACTGTATGTTGTTGAGAATAATGTCATAACCCGTGCCACCGATGCAACAAGTACAATAACAGCAACAACAAATAACAACAACAACAACAAATAACAACAACAAATAACAACAACAACAACAACAACAACAACAGACTACAACAGTGTCCTCCCAGACTGAGCAAAATAAGTAAACAAAACAAGTACATGGAAAGTTTATTAAGAGGTTTGTCGACCTATTTGTGAAGTACTGTTGTAGTGGACTAGTGGGGTGGTGACTGGTCTGGTGTGGTGGTGACTGGTGTGGTGGGGTGGTGACTGGTGTGGTGGGGTGGTGACTGGTTAGGTGGTGACTGGTGTGGTGGTGTGGTGACTGGTCTGGTGGTGTGTGGTGGGCTGGTAACTGGTGTGGTGTGGTGGGCTGGTAACTGGTGTGGTGTGGTGGGCTGGTAACTGGTGTGGTGACAGGTGTGGTGGGGGTGGGGTGGTGACTGGTGTGGTGGGCTGGTGACTGGCGTGGTGGGGTTGTGACTGTAGGGTTGGTGACTGGTGTGGTGGGGTGGTGACTGGGTGGTGGGGTGGTGACTGGTGTGGTGGGCTGGTAACTGGTGTGGTGGGTTGGTGACTGGTGTGGTGGGCTGGTGACTTGTGGTGGGTTTGTGACTGGTGTAGTGGGTTGGTGACTGGTGGTGGGTGGTGACTGGTATGGTGGGGTTGGTGACTGGTGTGGGGTGGTAACTGGTGTGGTGGTAACTGGTGGTGGGCTGATGACTGGTGTGGTGTGGTGGGCTGGTGGCTGGTGTGTGGTGGGGTGGTAACTGGTGTGGTGGGTGGTAACTGGTGTGGTGTGGTGGGCTGGTAACTGGTGTGGTGGGCTGGTGACTGGTGTGGTGGGGTGGTGACTGGTGTGGTGGGGTGGTGACTGGTGTGGTGGGGTGGTGACTGGTGTGGTGGGGTGGTGACTGGTGTGGTGGGCTGGCTGGTGTGGTGGGCTGGTGACTGGTGTGGTGGGTCAGCTGCCGTGTATGTGGAAGACTTGCGCGTGTGTTGTACAAGATTGAACTATTGTACGGTACACACATGGAAATTATATACAACCGTGCCTGCCAGAACATGTTGTAGTGTGCACCCCCAACCACACACACACACACACACTTCTAATTCTTCATCTCCTATTCTCCTTTCCTTCCTCCTCCCCTTTTCTTCTGCCTCCTTCCCCTTATAAGAACATAAGGACATAAGAAAATAAGGAGTCTGCAATAGGCCGGTTGGCCTGTGCATGGCAGCTCCTGTCGAGAGTTACTACCACTCTCTATCATCCATGAATCTATCTAGCCTCCTTTGAAACTTTCCAGAGTTCCCACTTACTACAAAGTTGCAGCTTGTTCCACTCGTCCACCACCCTATTTGTGAACCAGTTTCTTCCTATCTCCCTCCTAAACCTAAACTTATCCAACTTGAACCGTTGCTCCGAGTCCTATCCTGCTCGGATATTATAAGAACTTTATCTATATCCCCTTTATTGATTCCTTTCACCCACTTAAATACTTCTATCATATCTCCCCGCACTCTTCGTCTTTCTAGGAATGCAAGTCTAGTTTCTTTAACCTATCCTGATATGGAAGGTTTCTAAGTCCCGAATCATTTTCGTCATTCTTCGCTGCACTGACTCTAGTGAATTGATATCCATTCTATCACAAGGGCACCTGAACTGAACCGCATAATCGAGGTACGGTCTGACTATCGCAAGATATAGTTGCAATAAGACCTCTGCACCTTATTACTTACACTTCTAGATATAAAACCCAATACTTTGGTTTTTGCCTTATTTCGAACATTAACGCACTGTTTTCTAGGCCGTAGGTCCGGCTACAAGTACCCCTAGGTCTCTTTCTTCAAGTCGACTTCTAGGTTGATGTTGTTAAGGCTGTATACATTGTCAGGATTTGTTCTTTCAATATTAAGTACGCTGCACTTGCTGGTGTTGAATTTCATTTGCCATTTTTTCTGACCACCCCTGCAGTTTATTTAGATCCTCCTGTAATGCATTTGCATCCTGCCCTGAATTAATCTGCCGCCCTATTTTGGTGTCATCCGCAAACTTGCTTATGTCACTGCTGATCCCAGTATCTAGATCGTTTATGTAGATTAAGAACAAGAGTGGGCCTAGTACTGACCCCTGGGGAACCCCACTGGTTACACGGCCCCACTCAGATTTAACACCATCTACGCTGACCCTCTGCGTTCTATAGGTGAGCCATGATTTTATCCAATTAAAACTTTCCCTCGATACCATGAGCCTTAACTTTTCTCAGAAGCCTCTGATGCGGTACTCTGTCAAATGGTTTGCTAAAAGTCTAAGTAAATAACATCGTAATTTCGTCATTATCTACTACCTCGAAGATTTTCCTAAAAACGTTAGCAGATTTGTTAGACAAGATTTTCCCTTTCTAAACCCATGTTGAGAGTCGTAGATTAATTTGCTTTTCTCTAGATGCGATCGGATGCTATCTGCTACCCTCTTGCTACTCCTGGTCCCCTTTTGTCCTTCCTCCTCCTTTGTCCCCCTCCTCCTTGTCCCTCCTCCTTGTCCTGCTTCCCTCCTCCTCCAGATGGTATCGTAGGGCGCCCCAGGAACCTTCCCAACTTTCCTATCACTTTATAAATCTCTATGTTGTCAACAGTATGTGAGGAGTGCATGGTGTCTCTCTCTCTCTCTCTCTCTCTCTCTCTCTCTCTCTCCATAAATATAATCCTGCCTTTGTCGTATGTTTACCCTCTCTCTCTCTCTCTCTCTCTCGTGTAATAACATACAGTGGTGGTCCACCTGGTGTGACTCAATAACATTATTCCCACCTGCATCAGCTAATTAGTCTGTCCGTCTCATTTTCTCTCTTTCTTTTCTTAGCTCTCTTTTTCATTCTTTTTTCCCCTTTTAGTCAGTCTCTCTCTCTCTTTCTTTCTCTTTCTTGTTCAATCGTTTTCCCTTTTTGTGTTTCTCTGTCTCTCTCTGTGTCTATCTCTCTCTTTCTTTCTTTCTCTTTCTTGTTCATTCGTTTTCCTTTCAGTCAGTCTCTCTCTCTCTCTCTCTCTCTCTCTCTCTCTCTCTCGTAAACACTCTTATACTATATAATTATAAGTTATACCACAGAGCTGCCGCGTGAAGATTAAAGATTGGTTTTTCAAATCCTGGCGCAGACTAATTAGCTGATGCTGGTGGCTGTAATGTTATTGAGTCACACGAGGTGAATGTTATTATTACACGAGAGAGAGAGAGAGAGAGAGAGAGAGAGAGAGAGAGAGAGAGAGAGAGAGAGAGAGAGAGGAGAGAGAGAGAAGAGAGAGGAGAGAGAGAGAGAGAGAGAGAGAGAATGACAAAATATAACTACGTTCTCATCTCACCTACGAATTTTCTTTGTTCCATTTTCAGAATAATTTTTGCGAGTGCATTATTTTTATTTTTTCAGACCTGTATGATATAACACGAGCGTAATGTTCACACACACACACACACACACACACACACACACACACACACACACACACACACACACACACACACACACACACTAACAATACTCTTACTTTATACAAACCACAATGCTTATATTTCACCCAGTGTGTATAATATCTCCCAAGTATTTTATTTCATGTATAAACAACTAAAGAAAACATTATTTTGTCTAATATTTTTTTACTGTTATATTTCTACCTCTGAAATGATGAATTTATACACCAGCGTCGACGTCAGGAAAGAACATTAAGACCTTGGGTAAAACTGGGTCACACAGGTGGGTGGGTGGGGTGGGGTGGGTTAGAGGAGGGGTGGGGTGGATTAGGTGGGGTAGAGGAGGGGATAACTCAGTAATCAGCCAAAAGACTCGAACCAATGACCTGAAGTTGGTGAGTGATTAGGTGAGTGTTACTGCGTCCCGTGTGTTCACCTACTACTTCAGGACTCAGGCAGGTGGGGTGATGGTGCCCCTGGGGTGGTCCTTACACGTGGGTTACTCATACAGGAGGTGAAGGAGGGGCAGGAAGGACCCCTACCATAGGACGGGTATAAAACAGCTAAACACAACCAAAGACCATTAGGGGATAAACTGGATCACATTAACATTAGACCCAAAACACAGTCGATAACACGAGTCTATAATCTACCTCCCGATCTACTCTTGAGACACAGGTAATCGCCCAGGTAACGTGTACAGGTGTTAAGTCTAATACGATTCTTATGTACCTGGCGGAGTCTTTCTCACCTGGCGAGGATTAATTAGTGTCATCCGTGTATTTCTCTTCCTCTGTTACAAGTTTTTTTTTTCCTTCTAAGAGTAAATCAATTACAACTAATGGCATGGCTCTCTCTCTCTCTCTCTCTCTCTCTCTCTCTCCACACGATATTATACATCTGAATTTAATTAAAGAACAAAGGAGAAGACAAAACAATGTATTCGTATTACAATGCCTGATATTACCCCCAAATGCTTTTTATAATGAAAGCAAAATACAGGTAAGAATGGTACAGAAAATTTGGACTATTCATGTGATTACCTACGCTGTCCTTCAAACTCCTGAACATGAAAAA
Source organism: Homarus americanus (assembly GCF_018991925.1). NCBI lineage: Eukaryota > Metazoa > Arthropoda > Malacostraca > Decapoda > Nephropidae > Homarus > Homarus americanus. Next base: position 224,118 of record NW_024714087.1, read on the forward strand.
ATAAAAGTATTTGTTCATTCTAAAAAAAAGTTTCATTAATACCGAGAAAAAATTCGTGTATTTTTTGAGGATTTTTTTTCCGATGTAAAATATATACAAATAAATTTAAAAAAATATAAATGGAGCTTCAATAGTCTGTAATAAATAACGATTTTTTAATGATATGGTCAGGCATATTGGAGAAAAAAAAAAAAAAAAACGAAGTCCCTCCCTCAAAAACCTTATATAATGTTTTTCCATAGCAAAAACACAACTTAAACCCCCAATAAATACATTAACAAACAAACAAACAGAAACAAACACACTACTTAATTCAGATACATTAACAAGAACAAATAGATCAACAAAAGACACAAAATTACGTAAAATAAAAAAATAATACAATCTCATAATAAAACACGTAACTAAGACACGACTCAGTTATTAACACTAAAAAATGAATAAATAATGAGATAATTAAACAGTGTAGCCAGCTCAGCACATTACCTTGTTCGGTGACACCTGTGGGGGGGGTTGACCTTTACTGATGACAACTGTAAAAAGAGAAATATGAGTTAGAACAATAATAATAACAGTAATAATGATGATGATGATGATGATGATGATGATGATGATGATGACGGCGACAATAATAATAATAAATAATAATAATAATAATAATAATAATAATAATAATAATAATAACAAATAATAATTAACAACAACAACAACAACAACATCATCTACAACAACAACAACAACAACAACAACAACAAACAAATAAACAACAACAACAACAACAACAACAACAACAACAACCACAACCAAGTACCACACACCCGACAGCAAGATCCAACATTACTATTAACCTTCAGTCAAGGTTAGGTTAGGGTTAGGTCAGGTTAGGTTAGGTTAGGTCAGGTCAGGTTAGGTTAGGTTAGGTCAGGTCAGGTTAGAAGATAGGTCAGGTTGGTAGGTTAGGGTCGGGTTAGGGTCAGGTCAGGTTAGGTCAGGTCAGGTTAGGTTAGGTCAGGTTAGGTTAGGTCAGGTCAGTCAGGTCAGGTTAGGTTAGGTTAGGTCAGGTTAGGTAGTAGGTTAGGTCAGGTCAGGTTAGTTTAGTCAGGTTAGGTTAGGCCAGTTAGGTTAGGTTAGTAACAAAGACTAAAATCCCACCTTGTAACTCAGACATACACCCATATATTACACTGCTAGGAGGAGTGAGGGGGAATTATCATCTCCCCAAGGGTCAAGTCCACTCCCCTACCCCTGAAAGTAATCCCACCCTTACCTCCCTCCCTTAAACCTCTCCCTTTATCTCACTCCAGCCAATATTTGTTTCCCATCGGGTTAAGTGAGGGGGAAAATATTTAAGTGTTTTGTGAATTATGTAAAAAAGACCGACCACCTATCTATCCTTAAATGAACACCTCACCCCACCTCTTACCTGACCCGCCATCCTCTTCCTATCTCACCTCAGCCTCCAACCCCCCACCTCAATTATCTTCAACCCCCCTTTACCTCCTCCTCCTCCCACCTCACCCTCCAACCTCCTCTTACCTCCTCCTCCTCCCCACCTCACCCTCCAACCCCCTCTCCTCCTCCTCCTCCCCCACCTCACCCTCCAACCCCCTCTACCTCCTCCTCCTCCCACCCACCCTCCAACCCCACCTCCTCCTCCTCCCACCTCACCCTCCAACCTCCTTACCTCCTCCCCCACCTCACCCTCCAACCTCCTCTTCACCTCACCCTCCAACCCCCTCCTCCACCTCCTCCCCACCTCCCCCTCCCACCCAACCCCCCACCTCCTCCTCCCCACCTCACCCTCCAACCTCCTTACCTCCTCCCACCTCACCCTCCAACCTCCCTCACCTCACCTCCAACCCCTCTCCTCCTCCTCCCACCTCACCCTCCAACCCCTCTTTACCTCCTCCTCCCCCCCCCTCCAACCCCTCTTCCCCACCTCACCCTCCAACCTCCTCTCCTCCCCACCTCACCTCCAACCTCCTCTCACCTCACCCTCCAACCCCTCACCTCCTCCTCCTCCCCCACCTCACCCTCCAACCTAGCCTCCACCCTCACCAACACCTGGAACAGTGATTAGAGGACAAACTTGATTAAAATAACATTAATAATAAAGCAGCCCTTCTAGCCTCCTCATATCTCCTCACTCCACTAACTCCTCACCCCCCACATCTCACCATTAACTCCTCACCCTCACATTCTCGCCACCTAATTAACTCCCACCTCCCTCATTAACTCCTCACCAACTCCTCACCTCCTCATTAACTCCTCTCACCATTAACTCCCCCTCACCCTCATCTCCCTTCTCATTAACCACCCTACACCCTCACCCTCATTAACTACCCTTATAAACAACATTCAAATTTTAAAAAAGCCTGAAAATAGTTTTGTTTGGACTAATAAAACTGATAATATAATGCCCCATCACACACACACACACACACACACACACACACACACACACACACACACACACACACACACACACACACACACACACACACACACACACACACACACACACACAAAAGCAACATTTTCAGCAGGTCAAAAAGAGCGGATAATGGAAAACAGTATCAATTGATCATCCTGGTAGTGTGGCCACCAGCGCTGCACCTCCATCCATCTCCTCAACCGATTAATCACAGATCACTTTACCCGCTCGACACTGTATCGTGGTTGATCGCTCAGGATGGAGTGGCTGGCTGGCTGGACTGGTGAGGGAGGGAGGGAAGGAGGGCAGGGCAGGGTAGGGCAGGCAGGAAGGGAGGGAGGGAGGGAAGGAGGGCAGGGCAGGGTAGGGGTAGGAGCAGGCAGGAAGGGGAGGGAGGGAAGCGGATCATACCCAAGTTAAGTTCGAATCCCGTTATGTCGGTGAGCTGGGAACCATAGTGAGGTAGGGAGGGCTGTTGATAGGGAGGTGAGGGAGAGAAGTGAGGGGTGTAGAGAGGGAAGAGAAGGAGGGGTGGAGAGGGAAGAGAAGGAGGGGTGTAGAGAGAGGGAAGAGAAGGAGGGGTGTAGAGAGGGAAGAGAAGGAGGTGTAGAGAGAGGAGGAGGGGTGAGAGAGGAAGAGAAGGAGGGTGAGAGGGGGAAGGAGGGGTGTAGAGGGGAAGAGAAGGAGGGGTGTAGAGAGGGAAGAGGAGGAGGTGTAGAGGGAAGAGAAGGGAGGGGAAGAGAAGGAGGATGTGAGAGGGAAGAGAAGGAGGTGTGAGAGGGAAGAGAAGGAGGGATGTAGAGAGGGAAGAGAAGGAGGAGATGAGAAAAGGCTGTAACGATGAGGGTAAGGAAAAACTGCAGAGAAATCGGTCAGCTGGGGATTAACAAGAGGAGCTGGGAATAAGCTGAAAAATATAGAAGAGGCGTAAGGAAGGGTGGAATAGGAATACGGTAGAGGTAGGAATGGAGGGAGGTGGAGGTGGAGGTAGGAATGGAGGGAAGGTGGAGGTAGGAATGGAGGGAAGGTGGAGAATGGGATGGAGGGAAGGTGGAGAATTGGATGGAGGGAAGGTGGAGGATGGAATGGGAGGGTAGATGGAGGGGGGAATGGTAAGAGAGGGGTAGATGGTAAGGAGAAACGTGGGAGAGGATAAAGTGGGAAGAGAGAGAGAGAGAGAGAGAGAGAGAGAGAGAGAGAGAGAGAGAGAGAGAGAGAGAGAGAGAGAGAGGTGTACTAGCACTGAACCAAAATAAACACACTATTGACAAAACACTCCAGCCATCTCCACAAGACAACAGCTGTTCAACATTCATGGAAGAAACTCACACCGAGACACAAGGAAGACGGAAGGTACCACTGAATAGGTTATCAAACACAGGCCAAAATCGTCATGGAGGTATACAACGGCGATTATTTTTACAGGTCCAAGTATTCAGTCGCTTTAATTGTTTATCGATGATTTTTTATAAAGGTTCTGTCGCGTGTAGGAGTGATGGTGTGGAGAATGTTCCAGGATTTTTTTTTGGGGGGGTGTGGGGTGGGGTGGGGGAAGGGGGAGTGGAGGGGAGGGGAAAGGGGTTGTAGGTTGTAGGTTGTAAATACAGCAAGAGACAGAGGAAACGTTGCTCCAAGACCAAATTCTGTAAAGTTATCAAAGTACAAACTGGGAGTAAATAATGAAATAGTTCAGGAAAATAATATGAAAAATACATATATCTTTGTTAAGACTTGATAAAGACTATCCTCAAGATAACACGTGCTCTATTTGTTCATAAATCAGTATTAATGTGTTATACCAGACTTAAGACTTAAGTTAGGCCTGTAAGACGGTAATATTAAATTAATTATAATTTACGTGAGATATTTATTCATAAGAGAAAAAATACATCAACTAGTGATAAAGGGCGAAGAGACGTTTGGGGCAACAAAGTTTTGCTGAGGAAATGGAAAGCAAACATAGTGTTGCCTGAGATAACAACACACACACACACACACACACACACACACACACACACACACACACACACACACACACACACACACACATATATATGGACACCCTAGAAAATTCCAACACAACAGTACTTACATAATGATCATATATTAATGTACAGTAACTCTTTCATATGATTAATACCTGATATGTACCTGATGATTGTGTGTATGTGTCCGTGTGTCAGTAACTAAGGTCTTTAACCACAGTCTCTTAACAGTGATCAGTGAAGGTCATGACACTGCCTGACACACACACCACTGATCACCCAGATGTGTCACAGTGTTAGATGTGTCACACTAAGTCAGATGTGTCACTAAACCAGGCAAAATAACAGCCCACCAGGGAACATAACTGCCACCAAGTAACATAACAGCACACCAAGTAAATATAACAGCCCACCAGGTAACATAACAGCACACCAAGTAACATAACAGCCCACCAGGTAACATAACAGCCCACCAGGAAACATAACAGCCCACCAAGTAACATAACAGCACACCAAGTAACATAACAGCCCACCAGGTAACATAACAGCACACCAGGTAACATAACAGCCCACCAGGTAACAACAGCCCACCAGGTAACATAATAGCCCACCAGGTAACATAACAGCCCACCAGGTAACATAACAGACCACCAGGTAAATATAACAGACCACCAGGTAACATAACAGCCCACCAGGTAACATAACAGACCACCAGGTAACTATAACAGCACACCAGGTAACTATAACAGCCCACCAGGTAACATAACAGCACCAAGTAACATAACAGCCCACCAGGTAAAATAACAGCCCACCAAGCAAATATAACAGCACACCAGGTAACATAACAGCCCACCAGGTAAAATAATAGCCCACCAGGTAACATAACAGCCCACCAGGTAAATATAACGGCCCACCAGGTAACATAACAGCCCACCAGGTAACATAACAGCCCACCAGGTAAATATAACAGCCCACCAGGTAACAATAACAGCCCACCAGGTAACATAACACAGCCCACCAGGTAATATAACAGCCTACCAGGTAACATAACAGCCCACCAGGTAACATAACAGCCCACCAGGTAACATAACTGCCCACCAGGTAACATAACAGCGCACCAGGTAACATAACAGCCCACCAGGTAAATATAACAGCCCACCAGGTAAATATAACAGCCCACCAGGTAAATATAACAGCGCACCAGGTAACATAACAGCCCACCAGGTAACATATAACAGCGCACCAGGTAAAATAACAGCGCACCAGGTAACATAACAGCGCACCAGGTAACATAACAGCCCACCAGGTAAAATAACAGCCTAAGAACATAACAGCCCACCAGGTAACATAACAGCGCACCAGGTAACATAACAGCCTACCAGGTAACATACAGACCACCAGGTAAACAGACCACCAGGTAACATAACAGCGCACCAGGTAACATAACAGCGCACCAGGTAACATAACAGCCCACCAGGTAACATAACAGCCCACCAGGTAACATAACAGCCCACCAGGTAACATAACAGACCACCAGGTAACATAACAGCCCACCAGGTAACATAACAGCGCACCAGGTAACATAACAGCGCACCAGGTAACATAACAGCCCACCAGGTAACATAACAGCCCACCAGGTAACATAACAGCGCACCAGGTAACATAACAGCCCACCAGGTAAATATCACACCAGGTAACATAACAGCCACCAGGTAACATAACAGCGCACCAGGTAAATAACAGACCACCAGGTAAATATAACAGCGCACCAGGTAACATAACAGCGCACCAGGTAACATAACAGCCCACCAGGTAACATAACAGCCTACCAGGTAAACATAACAGCCCACCAGGTAAATAACAGACCACCAGGTAACATAACAGCCCACCAGGTAACATAACAGACCACCAGGTAACATAACACCACCAGGTAAATATAACAGCCCACCAGGTAACATAACAGCGCACCAGGTAATATAACAGCCTACCAGGTAACATAACAGCCCACCAGGTAAAATAACAGACCACCAGGTAACATAACAGCCACCAGGTAACATAACAGACCACCAGGTAATAAACAGCCCACCAGGTAAATAACAGCCACCAGGTAACATAACAGCCTACCAGGTAAATAACAGCCCACCAGGTAACATAACAGCCCACCAGGTAACATAACAGACCACCAGGTAACATAACAGCCCACCAGGTAACATAACAGACCACCAGGTAAATATAACAGCCCACCAGGTAACATAACAGACCACCAGGTAACATAACAGCCAGGTAAATAACAGCCCACCAGGTAACATAACAGCGCACCAGAACATAACAGCCCACCAGGAAATATAACAGCGCACCAGGTAACATAACAGCCCACCAGGTAAAATAACAGCGCACCAGGTAACATAACAGCCCACCAGGTAACATAACAGCCTACCAGGTAACATAACAGCCCACCAGGTAACATAACAGCGCACCAGGTAACATAACAGCCTACCAGGTAACATAACAGCCCACCAGGTAACATAACAGACCACCAGGTAACATAACAGACCACCAGGTAACATAACGGCACACCAGGTAACATAACAGCCTACCAGGTAACATAACAGACCACCAGGTAACATAACAGCCCACCAGGTAACATAACAGCCCACCAGGTAACATAACAGCCTACCAGGTAACATAACAGACCACCAGGTAACATAACAGACCACCAGGTAACATAACAGCCCACCAGGTAACATAACAGCCTACCAGGTAAATATAACAGACCACCAGGTAACATAACAGACCACCAGGTAACATAACGGCACACCAGGTAACATAACAGCCTACCAGGTAACATAACAGCACCAGGTAACATAACAGACCACCAGGGGGGACCACCAGGTAACATAACAGCGCCCGAAATAATAGCCCACAGGTAAAATAACAGCCCACCAGGTAACATAACAGCCCACCAGGTAACATAACAGACCACCAGGTAATATAACAGACCACCAGGTAAATAACAGCACCGGTAATAAGCCAGGTAACATAACAGCACCGGTAACAGCACAGGTAAATAACAGACCACCGGTAAAAGCCACCAGGTAAATAACAGCCACCAGGTAATATAACAGACCACCAGGTAACATAACAGCGCACCAGGTAACATAACAGCCCACCAGGTAACATAACAGCCCACCAGTAACATAACAGCCACAGGTTACACCCACCAGGTAACATAACAGCCCACCAAGTAACATAACAGCAGACCAAGTAACATAACAGCCCACCAGGTAACATAAAGAATATATTTTTGCTATAGATTTCAAGGAGCAGAAGTTCTAACCCCGGAAAGAATCGCTCAAAGGAACACAAAGTTTTTTGGGGGTAAACTTTTAAAAGCACCACATACAAGAGAGAGCTACCAAGGTCAACGAATTAATAACACCGGGAGGATATTGCTTTCTGTTGCTTGCTAATTTTTTCCCCTCCTGTTCACTCTACCCAAAAGTGACTGGAGAGTTTCGCTTGTGATATGTCCGCCTAGTCTGAGTCTTGTGTCCAGGGCGTTTCTTTTCGTCGTCTCCCAGTGGCTAGGTCATCTCCCCTCCCCACTAACCCCAGCTCACCATTTATTTCACGTCTCTTCCTTCCTTCCTTCCTTCCTTCCTTCCTTCATTGTTTCTTTCCTTCCTTCCTTAGTCATTTATTTAGATGATGACTTAATTATTGCTTTATTTAACTACTCCTGTTCCACGTCTCTTCCATCATTCTTTCTTTCCTTCCTTCCTTCCTTACTTCGTGATTTACTTAATTGATTACTTAAATATTGCTTTACTTAACTCCTTACGCTCTCAACCTACTTTATGAAGACGGTAAGATCACTCGACGGTAAATTTTCTAAGTATGGCAAAGACAGTGTATATATTAATGGTTCTGAAAGGTGACAGCTCCGCGTATTGCAAGGTGACAGCTGCGCGTATTGCAAGGTGACAGCTGCGCGTATTGCAAGGTGACAGCTGCGCGTATTGCAAGGTGACAGCTGCGCGTATTGCAAGGTGACAGCTGCGCGTATTGCAAGGACAGCTCCGCGTATTGCAAGGTGACAGCTCCACGTATTGCAAGTTGACAGCTCCAAGTATTGCAAGGTGACAGCTTCACGTATTGCAAGGTGACAGCTCCGCGTATTGCAAGGTGACAGCTCCGCGTATTGCAAGGTGACAGCTGCGCGTATTGCAAGGTGACAGCTCCAAGTATTGCAAGGTGGCAGCTCAGCATATTGCAAGGTGACAGCTCCGCGTATTGCAAGGTGACAGCTGCGCGTATTGCAAGGTACAGCTGCGCCTATTGCAAGGTGACAGCTCCACGTATTGCAAGGTGACAGCTCCGCGTATTGCAAGGTGACAGATCCGCGTATTGCAAGTGGCTCAGCATATTGCAAGGTGACAGCTCCATGTTATTGCAAGGTGGCAGCTCAGCATATTGCAAGGTGACAGCTCCGCGTATTGCAGGTGACAGCTCCGCGTATTGAAGGTGACAGCTCCGCGTGCAAGGTGGCAGCTCAGCATATTGCAAGTGTTGACAGCTCAAGTATTGCAAGTGACAGCTCAAGTATTGCAAGGTGGCAGCTCAGCATATGCAAGGTGACAGTTCCAAGTATTGCAAGGTGACAGCTCCGTATTACAAGGTGACAGCTCCGTATTGCAAGGTGGCAGCTCAGCATATTGCAAGGTGACAGTTCCAAGTATTGCAAGGTGACAGCTCCACGTATTGCAAGGTGACAGCTCCACGTATTGCAAGTTGACAGCTCCAGAGTATTGCAAGGTGACAGCTCAAGTATTGCAAGGTGACAGCTCCACGTATTGCAAGTTGACAGCTCCACGTGTTGCAGGTGACAGCTCCACGTATTGCAAGGTGACAGCTCCACGTATTGCAAGGTGACAGCTCCAAGTATTGCAAAGTGACAGTTCAAGTATTGCAAGGTGGCAGCTCCGCGTATTGCAAGGTGACAGCTCCACGTATTGCAAGTTATCACTCAATCACGGAAATAGAGAAAGAAAGTTGTCCTTACCTGATCACGGACGGGAAGACAGACAGACACACAGACAGACAGACACACAGACAGACAATCAGACAAACAGAAAGAAAGAAAGCAAATCAGATCAAAAGTAAAAAATTAAATAAAATCCCCTCACTGATTGGGAAACGTCCATCTCACGAGACAACGGGAGACAATTAATGAGTCAGACATCACCAGTGTTGGGGAGGGGTAGGGGTGGAAGGGGGTGGAAGGGGGTGGGGAGGGTGAGGAGTGGAGGAGGGAAGGGGGAATCTCCTGCGTGGTTAAGAGACAGGGCGTCAAAGTTATCTGTCAGCACGAGTGGGAGGGAAGAGGAGGGAAGGGGAAGAGGTAGGGGATGGGACAGAGACGGGAAGGGAAGAGGGGGTGGAGGAAAGGTGACAGAGAGGTGGGAAGGTAGAGACAGGGAGGAAGAATAGATGAGACAGGACTGGAGGAGGAGAAGGAAAGAAGAGATGAGAGGACAGGGTAGAGGAGGGAGGGGGAGGGAGGGAGGGAGGGAGGGAGGGAGGAGGGAGGAAAAAGGTTTCGCCCCTCAGGAAAATAGGTTGAAAAAAGTCGAGAGGAGATTGAGTTCTTGAATCAGAGTCAAAAGAAGAAAGATTTAGGGAAGGTTCTAAGCGCGTGTGTGGGGGAGACAATACTGTGTGGGAGAATACTGTGTGGGGAGGAGAGAATACTGTGTGGGGAGAGAATACTGTGTGGGGGAGGAATACTGTGTGGGGGAAAATACTGTGTGGGGAAAGCAAATATTGTGGGGAGAATACTGTGTGGGGGGAAGAATACTGTGTGGGAGAAGGAAATACTATGTGGGGAGAGAATACTGTGTGGGGAGAGAAATACTGTTTGGGGAGACAATATCTGTGTGTGGGGAGGAGAATACTGTGTGGGGAGAATACTGTGTGGGGAGAGAATACTGTGTGGGGAGAATACTGTTGGGGGAGAATACTGTGTGAAATACTATGTTGGGGGAATAAGTATGGGGAAAAGTGTGTGGGAGAATACTGTGTGGGGAGAATACTGTGTGGGGGAATACTGTGTGGGGAGAAAATACTGTGTGGGGAGAATACTGTGTGGGGAGGAAATACTGTGTGGGGGAGAATACTAAATATTGGGGGAGAGGAATACTGTGTGGGGAGAGAATACTGTGTGGGGAGAAGTACTGTGTGGGGAGGAATACTGTGTGGGGAGAATATTGTTGGGAGGAATACTGTGTGGGAGGAATACTGTGTGGGGGAGAATACTGTGTGGGGAGAATACTGTGTGGGGAGAGAATGTGTGTGGGAGGAAATACTGTGTGGGGAAAATACTGTGTGGGGGAGAATACTGTGTTGGGGAGAATACTGTGTGGGAGGAAATACTGTTTGGGGGGAGAATACTGTGTGGGGGAGAATACTTTGTGGGAGAATACTGTGTGGGGAGAATATTGTGGGAAAATGAGAACACTGTGTGTGGAGAATACGTGTGGGAAACACTGTGTGGGGGGAAATACTGTGGGGGAGAATATGTGTTGGGGGAGACAATACTGTGTGGGGGAGAATACTGTGTGGGGAGAATACTGTATTGTGGGAGGAAATACTGTTGGGGAAGAATACTGTGTGGGGAGAATACTGTGGAAGACTCTGTGTGGGGAGAATACTGTGTGGGAGAATACTGTGTGGGGAGAATACTGTGTGGGGGAGGAAATACTGTGTGGGAGACAATACTGTGTGGGGAGAAAATACTGTGGGGGGATGCAATGGGGGAACAATACTGTGGGGAGAGAGAATACTGTGGGGGGACAATACTGTGGGGGAGAATACTGTGTGGGGAGACAATACTGTGTGGGGAGACAATACTGTGGGGGAGAGAATACTGTGTGGGAGACAATACTGTGTGGAGAGACAATACTGTGTGGGAGACAATGCACTGTGGGGAACAATACTGTGGGGAGAATACTGTGTGGGGAGACAATACTGTGGGGGAAATACTGTGTGGGGAGACAATACTGTGGGGAGACAATACTGTGTGGGGAGACAATACTGTGTGGGGAGACAATACTGTGGGGAGACAAATACTGTGGGGGACAATACTGTGGGGGCAATACTGTGTGGGGGAGAATACTGTGGGGGAGTACTGTGGGGAGACAATACTGTGGGGAGGCAGTAATACTGTGGGGGGACAATACTGTGGGGGAGACAATACTGTGTGGAGGGAGACAATGCTGTGGGGAGACAATACTGTGGGGAGACAATCACTGTGTGGGGGAGAATGCACTGTGTGGGGGGAATACTGTGTGGGGAGACAATACTGTGGGGAGAAAATACTGTGTGGGGAGACAATACTGTGTGGGGGAGAAATACTGTGTGGGGAGAAAGGGAAATACTGTGTGGGGAGACAATACTGTGTGGGGAAGGAATACTGTGTGGGGAGAATACTGTGTGGGAAGATATTGTGTGGGGAGACAATACTGTTGGGAGACAATACTGTGGGGAGAATACTGTGGGGAGAGAATGCTGGGGAGAGAATACTGTGGGGGAGACAATGCACTGTGGGAGGGCAATACTGTGGGGAGACAATACTGTGGGAGACAATGCACATGTTGGGGAGAAATGCACAATAAGAGGGAAATACTGTGGGGGAGAGACTGTGGGGTATTTCTAGTTATCATGGTTGAGAAAAGACAGGGACTAAGAATGAGTCTTATTTTCACATCAAACACTTCATTAAGCAGAGATAAAACTCCTTTTAGAACACAGAGGAAAAACTCAGCTAACTGGCCTTATTCACAGGTCAACTAAAGAACAACACTTGTGTTTTGCTCTCTCTCTCTCTCTCTCTCTCTCTCTCTCTCCATTGTATTTACACATCATAAGTTTACACTCTCTACTAAAATAATTATCAGTGTAAGTATATGTCAGTGTAAATATGTGTATCAGTGTGTACATGTGTTAGTGTGAACATATGAGACAGTGTAAACATGTACTGGTATGCGTAAACATATGAGTGTCAACGTTTGTGTCAGTGTAAACATGTGTAGTAAATATGTGTCAGTGTAAACATGTGCGATAATATGTGTCAGTGTAAACATGTGCGAGTAAATATGTGTCAGTGTAAACATGTGCGAGTAAATATGTGTCAGTGTAAACATGTGCGAGTAAATATGTGTCAGTGTAAACATGTGTGAGTAAATATGTGTCAGTGTAAACATGTGCGAGTAAATATGTGTCAGTGTAAACGTATGTGTTAGGAGCGATACTCTCCCTCGGGTGGCCTGCTGCCGCATAACACCTGATACTATTATTCTATTCGAGTTGAAATTGTCAATAAGACCCTTGTGGTGAGTTGATCGACAATTCTTATACTGGTGTGTGGGTGTGGGTGTGGGTGTGTGTAAATAATAATAATAATAATTAACGGTTTATTGAAGAAGCAGCAGAAGGCTGAAAATATACAGTTACATGGGGGAATGGGTTACGAGTTACAAATAATATACAAGTAACATAAGTGACACAAATAAGACATATAATAACTTAGATGGGGATCAGCTCAAACTACAGTTCATTTCAACATAGTGACAGTGTAAGGAGCAGTGTTTACCGGGAGTGAATACACTGATTTATTACATGTGTGTGTGTGTGTGTGTGTGTGTGTGTGTGGGTGTGTATAAAATTCCCCAAATTAAATCTAGTGATAACCCGCAGAAAAACTCGTGAACAGTGTCTGGCGGCCGCTTAAGGAAGACGTCCACTCACACACCAACCCGTTATTCCAGTCCTCTTCGCTTAATAAGGCACCCGGAATAAGAGGACAACACGGCTCACTTAATTAATCATACAACTTCCTGCACTCCGTCTTCACAGAGCACAGTTGAGAGATTTTCCTGTTTTTTTTTAAGTCGTGGTGTAATTGTTATGCATATGGTAGGGGGCTCTCTCTCTCTCTCTCTCTCTCTCTCTCTCTCTCTCTGATCTACACGAGGGGATTTTAACCTACGAGGATTTGATGGTGTGATACTGACTTGTTTGGATTAGTGAAACAATGTCTTTCAACACACACACACACACACACACACACGTCTCCCCTTAAAGATTCAAGGGCATTAGTAGAAAATCTTTTTACAATACCTTAAGGGGAAGGACTATTGGATCACCCTGTATGTATGTATGTATGTATGTATGTATGTCAATAGAAAACTACACAAAAAGCAAGAAGCAAGAGTGAAGATATAAACTGCATTAATGAAACAACAACAACAACAAAATAAACAATATAGACATAGAGAAATAACAGAGAAACCGCACAGAAAGAGAGAGGCGAGGGGGATGACTGAGCCGACAGCAGAGCGACAAGCCAATAAAGACATCATGGAAGAGAGGATGAACGGCTTAAGACATATTAGACTGAGTACATCCCCACCTCCTTCCTTACCCTCCCTCACTCCTTCCTTCCTTCCCTCCTTCCTCCCTCCTTCCCTCCTTCCTCACCTTCCTACCCTCCTCCCTTCCTCACTCCTTCCTTCCTCACGTAACAATAAGCTGGGGTGGAGATTCTTCAGGTGACCATTTTACATCAAGAGACAAACTCAACAAAAATTTAACTCAGCCAATAACACGATGGTCAAGATGGCGACCAAATTACACAGTGACTATATTACAGACACCAGTCCCTACAGCCCCTATTAAAACCAAAAAAATAACACTTACGACTTTTTAAGAATCTCAAATATGGTATATGACCTCTGAGGGATTATTGACCTTGTATGTAGTGTGACCTGAGACAGTGACCTATTGTGTGACCCAGAGAGTGGATACGAGACGGCTGCCTGTACCCTGGTTGTTTGAGGTAACATAGATTAACCTAGGATAGTATGTCTTTGTGACCCCAGGCAGTGTGACCCCAGACAGTGACCCCATGGTTTATGACTCTATGTAGTGTGACCCCTGGTGGTGTGACCCCTTGTTGTGTGACCCCAGACAGTGACCCCAGACAATATAACCCCTGACAATGTGACCCCAGACAATATGACCCCAAACAATATGACCCCAGACAACATGACACCAGAAAATATGACACCAGAAAATATGACCCCAGACAATATAACCCCAGTGAGCATAACCCCTGATAATATGACCCCAGACGATATGACCCCAGACAATGTGACCCCAGATCGTATGACCCCAGTGTGACCCCAGACAAGATAAATGGTCGGTATCTAACTCAGTCATCCCCCAGCTGTTGTTCTTATTATCAACACTGTGATTCTTCTCCTGGGAGGGCGAAGTTACGGTACAGCAGGAAGTTAGGGTACAGTAAGGGTACAGCAGGAGAGGTTAGGGTACAGCAGGAAGTTAGGGTACAGTAAGGGTACAGCAGGAGAGGTTAGGGTACAGCAGGAAGTTAGGGTACAGTAAGCAGGAGGGTTGGCAGCGGGTTGTCAGAGGGTACAGCAGGAAGAACAGAGGTACAGACACACGTAACAATGACGGATTTATCACTACAGACAGACAGACAGACAGACAGACTGACAGACAGATGATATTTTTACCTACCTGTTAACGTCATGGAGAGAGAGAGAGAGAGAGAGAGAGAGAGAGAGAGAGAGAGAGAGAGAGAGAGATAAACAAAAACACACACACACACACACACACACACACACACACACACACAACAAACGACACGAAAAATACTGAAAAATATCAAACATTCACAAACAAAATTAAAAATATACACGGAAACAAGATTATGAACAACAAGAGAAGAGAAAATATAAACAAGAGAGACAGAGAGACAGATAAGTCTTACATAACACACTTTAGGTTTTAATGGTCAAAAAAAAATATGGATACCTGTTAACCTTTGACCCGTATAAGGTCACCGTATTCACAGCTTTAATTGGTCTTAAATGTGATGAAAATATAGTGGGTGGGGTCGGGTCGGGTGGGGTGGGTATTGACCTTTGACCTCATAAAATACCTAAAAAGGTCAGAATTCAGGAGGGTTTCGGGTGTGTTGGATGAAGTTACGTGGTGCATAATGGAAGAAGAAGAAGAAGAAGAAGAAGAAGAAGAAGAAGAAGAAGAAGAAACAATCAGGACTAAAGAGTTATTATGGCACTAGAAAAAAAATAGCAAAAATTTATCTTGCTATACAAACCACAGCAAATAGCCAACGAACCAATAGTAAATAAAAAGAAAAAAATACAAACACGACATCAACCACACGAGAGCTTAAAGACCCTCTCCCCTTACATAAAAATAGCAATGACACAAACCACAATAGCTGCTAGCATAAAAAAAAAATATTCACATCTCACCTCCATAAAAACTAGCAGACCAGAGACTCAAAAACCACAACAACTAATATTCAAAAAACCAGAATTTCCCACAAATAAAATACCCAAATAATCAACAAAAATGCACAATTCACTAGCACAATATTAAATGCGGTGACCCTGGGGAATAGCACGAGAGCCAATATAAACCTGATTTCTTTTTACTTGGGGGTGAGGGGTGGGAAGGAGGGTGGAAGGAAGGAGGGAAGGACGGAAGGAGGGGGCTGGAGAGGTTGGATGAGGTACCTGGCAGGTTGAGGGGAAGGTAAGCATCTGTAGCTTATTGTCAGCACGGGTTATTTCTATGCTGTACCCTCCCTCCCTCTTTCTCTCTCCTTCCTTCTCTGCTTTGTGCCATCCACCCTGTTTCACCCACCAAGATTACATTACCATGCATGCAGAAGAAGAAGAAGAAGAAGAAGAAGAAGATAACTGTAAAGAACACTGAAGAAATGAGAATAAATAACAACGAAAAAAAACGACAAATAAAGTGGAAATCCTCAGAGGAGAAAAAATAAAGGAGGGAATAAACGAAACTGGAGAATAACAGAAGAAGAAAACACGAGATAAAAGAGGCCCTAATATAATGTGATAACTTATAGGAGGAAAACGAATAAAGAAAACATTGAAATAAATAAAAAGAATTAGAGAAACGTTGATAAAAGTGGATATTAATGAGTAAAACTAAACTGGGGTATGAATGAAGGAATAATAATACAAGATAATAGGAAAGACCAGGAAAGGAAGAAGAAAATACAACCAGGATAAATGTGAAGAGAACTGGGAATAAAGGAAGAATAACGATAATGGGGAAGAATATATCAAGGAAAAATATTGAAAGTGAGGAAACACAAGAGATTGAAAAGAAGAATGGATAGATAAGAAAAACATGATAAAACGGGAAGAGGAAAACGTAGATAAAGAAGTGGGTGAGAAAGAAACACGATTGGAGATGAATATTTAAGAATGATGGATACGAGGAAAGAGAAAAAACACAATAAGAACATCATAGACTTAGACGAAAAGATAAAAGGAGAAACGAGAATAAAAGAGGAGATAGAGAAGTATAGATAACTGGAAAGGGAAAAAAAACATACAAAACGCAAGACAAGAAAATAGATTAAAAAACAGATGGAAGGGAGAAAAGCAAAGAAAATTGACAATAAAGCAGAGGAATGAAAACAAGAATAGAGGAAGAGAGAAAGAGAAGAGAGAAGCAAACAGGAGATAAAAGACTGGGTTTAGCGCAGGAGTTATGTGTAATAATTTTCACAATAAAATGTTTTGTCTCACATTGCATTACCGAACGAGAGAGAGAGAGAGAGAGAGAGAGAGAGAGAGAGAGAGAGAGAGAGAGAGAAGAGAGAGACCACAACACCAACAGTACAGGACACACATTAGTGGCCAGGTGATGTCAATTTGCATACCCAATTGGGAGATAACAAGGTGGAAGGTCTCTTTCTGTCTCTATCTCCTCCATATAGAGCAACAAGAGCCCCATCTCCCCATAGAGTAACAAGAGCCCATCTCCCAGAGTAACAAGAGCCTCCATCTCCCCATATAGAGTAACAAGAGCCCTCAATCTCCCATATAGAGTAACAAGAGCCCCATCTCCCCATATAGAGTCAGGAGCCTATCTCCCCATATAGAGTAACAAGATGCCTCCAGAGTACAAGAGCCTCCATCTCCCATATAGAGTAAAAGAGCCTATCTCCCCATATATAGAGTAACAAGAGCCTCCATCTCCCCATATAGAGTAACAAGACAGCTCATCTCCCCATATAGAGTAACAAGAGCCCATCTCCCCATATAGAGTAACAAAGTCCATCTCCCCAATATAGAGTAACAAGAGCCCCCATCTCCCCATATAGAGCACAAGAGCCCATCTCCATATATAACAAGAGCCCATCTCCCATATAGAGTAACAAGAGCTCATCTCCCATATAGAGTAACAAGAGCCCATCTCCATATAGAGTAACAAGAGCCCATCTCCCCATATAGTAACAACATTTCCATCTCCCCATATAGAGTAACAAGAGCTCCATCTCCCCATATAGAGTACAAGAGCATATCTCCATATAGAGTAACAAGAGCCCATCTCCAATATAGAGAACAAGAGCCTCCATCTCCCCATATAGAGTAACAAGAGCTCCATCTCCCATAGAGTAACAAGAGCCTCCCCCCCTTATAGAGTAACAAGAGCCCCCATCTCCCATATAGAGGCAACAAGAGCCCCCATCTCCTATAGAGAGTAACAAGAGCTCATTCCCCATATAGAGTAACAAGAGCCTATCTCCCATATAGAGTAACAAGCATCTCAAGCCCTCTAAGTAAAGAGCCTATCTCCCCATATAGAGTAACAAGAGCTCCTCTCCCCACATAGAGTAACAAGAGCCCATCTCATATAGAGTAACAAGAGTCTCTCCCATATAGAGTAACAAGACTCCATCTCCCCATATAGAGTAACAAGAGCCTCCATCTCCCCATATAGAGTAACAAGAGCTCCATCTCATATAGAGTAACAAGAGCTCCATCTCCCATATAGAGTAACAAGAGCCCATCTCCCCATATAGAGTAACAAGAGCCCATCTCCCCATATAGAGTAACAAGAGCCCATCTCCCCATATAGAGTAACAAGAGCCCATCTCCCATATAGAGCAAAAGGGCCCATCTCCCCATATAGAGGTAACAAGAGCCCATCTATATAGAGTAACAAGAGCCTCCATCTCCCCAATATAGAGTAACAAGAGCCTATCTCCCCATATATAGAGTAACAAGAGCCCATCTCCCCATATAGAGTAACAAGAGCCTCCATCTCCCTATAGAGGAACAAGAGCCTCCATCTCCCCATATAGAGTAACAAGAGCCCATCTCCCATATAGAGTAACAAGAGCCTCCATCTCCCCATATAGAGTAACAAGAGCCTCCATCTCCCCATATAGAGTAACAAGAGCCTCCATCTCCCATATAGAGTAACAAGAGCCTCCATCTCCCCATATAGAGTAACAAGAGCCTCCATCTCCCATATAGAGTAACAAGAGCCTCCATCTCCCATATAGAGTAACAAGAGCCTCCATCTCCCCATATAGAGTAACAAGAGCCTCCATCTCCCCATATAGAGTAACAAGAGCCTCCATCTCCCCATATAGAGTAACAAGAGCCTCCATCTCCCCATATAGAGTAACAAGAGCCTCCATCTCCCCATATAGAGTAACAAGAGCCCATCTCCCCATATAGAGTAACAAGAGCTCTATCTCCTCCATATAGAGTAACAAGAGCCCCCATCTCCCCATATAGAGTAACAAGAGCCTCCATCTCCCCATATAGAGTAACAAGAGTCTCCATCTCCCATATAGAGTAACAAGAGCCTCCATCTCCCATATAGAGTAACAAGAGCCTCCATCTCCCATATAGAGTAACAAGAGCCTCCATCTCCCATATAGAGTAACAAGAGCCCATCTCCCCATATAGAGTAACAAGAGCCTCCATCTCCCCATATAGAGTAACAAGAGCCCCATCTCCCCATATAGAGTAACAAGAGCCTCCATCTCCCATATAGAGTAACAAGAGCTCCATCTCCCCATATAGAGTAACAAGAGCTCCATCTCCCCATATAGAGTAACAAGAGCCTCCATCTCCCCATATAAGAGTAACAAGACTCCATCTCCCCATATAGAGTAACAAGAGCCTCCATCTCCCCATATAGAGTAACAAGAGCCTCCATCTCCCATATATAACAAGAGCCTCCATCTCCCCATATAGAGAAACAAGAGCCTCCATCTCCATATAGAGTAACAAGAGCCTCCATCTCCCCATATAGAGTAACAAGAGCCTCCATCTCCCATATAGAGTAACAAGAGCCTCATCCCCCATATAGAGTAACAAGAGCCTCCATCTCCCATATAGAGTAACAAGAGCCCATCTCCCCATATAGAGTAACAAGAGCCTCCATCTCCCCATATAAGAGTAACAAGAGCCTCCATCTCCCATATAGAGTAACAAGAGCCCATCTCCCCATATAGAGTAACAAGAGCCTCCATCTCCCCACATATAGAGTAACAAGAGCCTCCATCTCCCACATATAGAGTAACAAGAGCCTCCATCTCCCCATATAGAGTAACAAGAGCCTCCATCTCCTCCATATAGAGTAACAAGAGCCTCCATCTCCCCATATAGAGTAACAAGAGCCTCCATCTCCCCATAGAGTAACAAGAGCCTCTATCTCCTCCATATAGAGTAACAAGAGCCCCCATCTCCCCATATAGAGTAACAAGAGCCTCCATCTCCCATATAGAGTAACAAGAGTCTCCATCTCCCCATATAGAGTAACAAGAGCCCATCTCCCCATATAGAGTAACAAGAGCTCCATCTCCCCATATAGAGTAACAAGAGCCCATCTCCCCATATAGAGTAACAAGAGCCTCCATCTCCCCATATAGAGTAACAAGAGCCTCCATCTCCCCATATAGAGTTACAAGAGCCTCCATCTCCCCATATAGAGTAACAAGAGCCTCCATCTCCCCATATAGAGTTACAAGAGCCTCCATCTCCCCATATAGAGTTACAAGAGCCTCCATCTCCCATATAGAGTAACAAGAGCCCCCATCTCCCCATATAGAGTAACAAGAGCCTCCATCTCCCCATATAGAGTAACAAGAGCCTCCATCTCCCCATATAGAGTAACAAGAGCCCATCTCCCATATAGAGTAACAAGAGCCTCCATCTCCCATATAGAGTAACAAGAGCCTCCATCTCCCCATATAGAGTAACAAGAGCCCATCTCCCCAATATAGAGTAACAAGAGCCCATCTCCCCATAGAGTAACAAGAGCCTCCATCTCCCATATAGGTAACAAGAGCCTCCATCTCCCATATAGAGTCAAGAGCCCATCTCCATATAGAGTCAAGAGCCCATCCCATATAGAGTAAAACCATCTCCATATAGAACAAGAGCCTCCATCTCCCCATATAGAGTAATCCATCTCCTCATATGAGTACAAGAGCCCATCTCCCATAGAGTAACAAGAGCCTCCATCTCCCCATATAGAGTAACAAGAGCCTCCATCTCCCATATAGAGTAACAAGAGCCCTCCCCCAAAGTATTTTAACCCACCTCCTGACATGACTTGACTGATGGATCTTTCATCATTTTCAAGGTAGTTCAGGAGGAGTTTACTGTCTGGTTCCTCCTACTTCTTCTTCCTCCTCCTCCTCCTCCTTTTTCTTCCTCCTCCTTTCTTTTCCTCCTCTTCCTTCTCCTACTTCATCTTCCTCCTCTTCCTATTCTCTCCTCCTCATCCTTATTTTTCCTCTTCCTCCTCCTCCTTCTTTTCCCTCTTTCTCTTCCTCCTCCCTCCTCCTCCTTCTACCTCCCTCTTCCTCCTCATCCTTTCTCTCCCTCCCTCTTCCTCCTCCTCCTTCCTTCCTTCCTCCTCCTTCTCTTACACTAACACCATCTACGTCACGTCAAGGATGGATAAACTAGAGAAATGATGGATAATATGGCGTGGATGATGAAGAAATCCATGTCTGTCTGTCTGTCTGTCTGTCTGTCTGTGTCTGTCTGTCTGTCTGTGTCTGTCTGTCTGTGTCTGTCTCTCTGTCTGTGTCTGTCTCTCTGTCTGTCTGTGTTCTGTGTTCGTCTGTCTGTCTGTCTGGTTCGTGTTCGTCTGTCTGTATCTGCCTGTCTCTGTTCGTGTCTGTCTCTCTGTCTGTGTGTCTGTCTGTCTGTGTCTGTCTGTCTTTCTGTCTGTCTGTCTGTGTCTGTCTGTCTGTCTGTCTGTCTGTCTGTCTGTCTATATAAGGCTGCCCACGCTGCTGTGTTTACGTCAGAGGTAGATAAAGGGATGAGGGTAGATAAAGGATGGAGGGGTAGATAAAGGGATGGAAGGGTAGATAAAGGGATGGAGGGGTAGATAAAGGGATGAGGGTAGATAAAGGGATGGAGGGGTAGATAAAGGGATGGAAGGGGTAGATAAAGGATGGAAGGGTAGATAAAGGGATGGAAGGGTAGATAAAGGGATGGAGGGTAGATAAAGGATGGAGGGGTAGATAAAGGGATGGAAGGGTAGATAAAGGATGGAAGGGTAGATAAAGGGATGGAAGGGTAGATAAAGGGATGGAAGGGTAGATAAAGGATGGAAGGGTAGGTAAAGGGATGGAAGGGTAGATAAAGGGATGGAGGGGTAGATAAAGAGATGGAAGGGTAGATAAAGGGATGGAGGTAGATAAAGGGATGGAGGGGTAGATAAAGGGATGGAGGGGTAGATAAAGGGATGGAAGGGTAGATAAAGGATGGAAGGGTAGATAAAGGGATGGAAGGGTAGATAAAGGGATGGAAGGGTAGATAAAGGGATGGAAGGGTAGATAAAGGGATGGAAGGGTAGATAAAGGGATGGAAGGGTAGATAAAGGGATGGAAGGGTAGATAAAGGGATGGAGGGGTAGATAAAGGGATGGAAGGGTAGATAATGGGATGGAAGGGTAGATAAAGGGATGGAAGGGTAGATAAAGGGATGGAAGGGTAGATAAAGGGATGGAAGGTGATAAAGGGATGGAGGGGTAGATAAAGGATGGAAGGGGAGATAAAGGAGGGAAAGAGGAGGGGAGGAGGGTGAGGAAAGGGGAGGGAAGGGAGAAGGAACGGGAGGAGGAGGAGGAACGGGAGGAGGGAGAAGGAACGGGGAGGGAGGGAGAAGGAACGGGGAGGGGAGGAGAAGGAACGGGGAGGGAGGGAGGAAGAACGGGGAGGGGAGGGAGGAAGAACAGGAGGGGAGGGAGAAGGAACGGGGAGGGGAGGGAGGAAGAACGGGAGGGAGGGAGGAAGAAGAACGGGAGGGGGGAGAAGGAACGGGGAGGGGAGGGAGAAGGAACGGGGAGGAGGGAGAAGGAAGGGGAGGGAGGAGGAAGAACGGGAGGAGGGAGAAGGAACGGGGAGGGGAGGGAGGAGGAAGATAGGGAGGGTGAATAAGATGCAGTAATAAATTGGAAGTGACAGACAGAATAAAAGAAGAAACTGATGATAAATGGTGTAACAAGGGGAGAGGGAAGGAGAGAGGAGGGAAAGAGAGGGGTGAGGAAAAGAGAGAGATGAGAGGAAGATGGAGGGAAAGAGAGAAAGGAGGAAAGAGAGGGAAAGCAAAGTGGGAGTAACTGAATGGGTTAAAAGGAAGTAGGCGATAAAGGGAGGAGAGAGAGAGAGAGAGAGAGAGAGAGAGAGAGAGAGAGAGAGAGAGAGAGAGAGAGAGAGAGAGAGAGAGAGAGAGAGAGAGAGAGAGAGAGAGAGAGAGAGATGACCCACAAGTTTCAAAAGAGCGAATTTCATGAATTTTTATGGTATTGGCAATTATGTTCAATAGTATCACACTATATTACACTATACCACTGTACCACACTATACAACACTATATCACACTATACTACCACTATACAACACTATATCACACTACCAAAAATCTGCGGCTAGTTAATTCATCCTAGTGTGTGTGTGTGTGTGTCCTTATTTCACCCCTTTACTAATAATCTTCCTCTATCTCATATTATCTTTCCTTTTCTTTATTATCGTGTTCACCCTTTGAGTTGATTTTATCTTCTTGTTATCCCCTCTTATCTCATCGTCTCTCCTCTTCCCTTCACCATTCATTTTCTTCTTTATCAGATTTTCATTTTTTTTCCTGTTCACTTCATTCCTCTCTTCTAGTTTAGCCCAGTCTCTCTCTCTCTCTCTCCTCCTCTCTCTCTCTCTCTCTCTCTCTCTCTCTCTTGCCTTTCCCCCAAGCACCATATATTACACTGTAGGTCCAAGAGAGCCTTAAAAAAAAATAATGGCGCCGTTTTTCAAGTAATGGAGTAAGCAGGGAGACCTTAATGGCCTAATTACAGTTAGTTAATTGCTCGTCTGCCAGGTTCTTGGGAGCTCATTTACGGCCGGGGTTATTAGTGAGCGCCTCAACAGCTACTTAACTACGAGTTGCTGGACTGTTTAGGCTGGGTTACCCCCCTCACCTGCTACCGCCCCCCACCTGGGTTACTGCCCCTCACCTGTGTTACCGCCCCTCACCTGGGTTACTCCCCCCACCTGTGCTACCACCTCCCTCACCTGTGTTACTGCCCCCTCACCTGGGCTACTGCCCCTCACCTGTGTTACTGCCCCTCACCTGGGTTACCGCCTCCTTCACCTGTGTTACTGCCCCTCACCTGGGTTACCGCCCCTTCACCTGGTTACTGCCCCTCACCTGTGTTACCGCCCCACCTGGCACACCCCTCACCTGTGTTACTGCCCTCACCTGTGTTACCGCCTCCTCACCTGTGTTACAGCCCCTCACCTGTGTGTTACCGCCCCTCACCTGTGTTACTGCCCCCCACCTGTGTTACCACCCCCCTCACCTGTGTTACTGCCCCCCACCTGTGTTACTGCCCCTCACCTGTGTTACCGCCCCTCACCTGTGTTACCGCCCCTCACCTGTGTGTACCGCCCTCACCTGTGTTACCACCCCTTACCTGTGTTACCGCCCCTCACCTGTGTTACCGCCCCCCACCTGTGTTACCGCCCTCCACCTGTGTGTACCACCCCCTCACCTGTGTTACCGCCCCTACCTGTGAGCACACCCCCACCTGTGTTACCACCCCCCTCACCTGTGTTACCGCCCCCTACCTGTGTTACCACCCCTACCTGTTACCCCCCCACCTGTGTTACACACCCCCTACCTGTGTTACCACTCCTCACCTGTGCCACCCCCTCACCTGTGTTACCACCCCTTACCTGTGTTACCCCCCCCTCACCTGTGTTACCGCCCCCTCACCTGTGTTACCGCCTCACCTGTGTTACCACCCCCTCACCTGTGTTACCGCCCCCTCACCTGTGTTACCGCCCCCTCACCTGTGTTACCGCCTCACCTGTGTTACTGCCCCCTACCTGTGTTACCACCCCTACCTGTGTTACTGCCCCTCACCTGTGTTACTGCCCCCTCACCTGCGCCACCACCCCACCTGTGTTACCACCCCCTCACCTGTGTTACCGCCTCCTCACCTGTGTTACCACCCCCTCACCTGTGTTACCGCCCCTCACCACCTGTGTTACCGCCCCTCACCTGTGTTACTGCCTCCTCACCTGTGTTACCGCCCCCTCACCTGTGTTACCACCCCTTACCTGTGTTACTGCCCTCACCTGTGTTACCGCCCCTCACCTGCGCTACCACCCTTACCTGTGTTACCACCCCTCACCTGTGTTACCGCCTCACCTGTGTTACACACCCCCCTCAGTTGCCCCCACTGTGTTACCACCCCCTACCTGTGTTACTGCCCCTCACCTGTGTTACTGCCCCTCACCTGCGCTACCACCCCTTACCTGTGTTACCACCCCCCTCACTTGCTACCGCCTTCACCTGTAATACAAGTCAATGGGAAATCAATATTCATAGCGGGTAAACTGCGTGGGAAAAATTTTAGCCAAGAAAAATACAAATGAAAGCAAGGATTACACAAGCCTTTCTGAACACTAGGAGTCAATAATTACGTTCTGGTAACACTGTTTCCTGGAGCTAAAGGTGAGGAAACAATAATAAGAAGAGGTAACTCAATAATCATGTGCTGGTAACATTGTAAACTGGAGTTAAAGGGAAAAAAAAGGAAACGAAGGTAAGATAAATATTGATGTACTGGCAGACAGGAAAACTTGTCTCGGAGGTAAACAAAAACACAGATTTAATCCCACGAGATGATTCACACCTTGATGATGTCGTAGTTCATAATGAGATGTAACACACACACACACACACACACACACATCATCATTGTCATACACACACACACACACACACACACACACACACACACACACACACCCACACACCCACACACCCCACACACACACACATCCCCACACCCACACACACACACACACGTCCCACACCCCCACCTCCACACTACCCACAAACTGATCTCAAATAGAGTTTTCATAAAAATTTCCCACTCTGAATATACTGGCCAGATAGCCACAAATATAGAGTTTGTTCCTGCAAATATTTCCGTGTGCAGCTTTTCATTAACTCTGCCGCTGGAAAACACGGGCGGCTCCAAATTGGCCAAAACACTGCGGCTTCTCTCTTTCACTTCCTGATTGCCCGGGCTGCGGTCTACATGATAAGTTGGCATTACCCTCGTCATCCTATTCTGGCCTCTAGGCACACCGTGATTAAGGGAGAAAATACGGCCGGCGACGAGAAGACAAGCCGGATTTTGAGCATTATGACCATATTTTTGAGGATCTGGGAGTAATCGACTGCGAGGAATATGTTGAGAAATATGATATTACACCTGGGTATAAACAATAACTTAAACCGGTTGTAGTCGGCTACTGTGAGACACATTTAAAGTGTATCACAGCTAATTAGTTCAGGGTCGTAAAGTGAGGTTCAGAACTGAGTGCCTCCACGACTGAGAGAGAGAGAGAGAGAGAGAGAGTATTAAAATTATCATCAGCAAAACAACTCATCTTCCCCTTGCCTTATTACACCAGCTGATTCCCTGCTAACGTCACAATACAACCAATGACGTATCAATGACGTCATCGTAAACAAACCTACCTGAGTACCTGAACTTAAAATCCTGAAACGAAAACACAAACTATGGTTCGTTCCGTGGCGTGACCTGTCCTCTGTGAAGTTGTATTGATTCTGGGTTAGGTTAGGTTAGATTTGGTTAGGTTAGGTTAGGTTAGGTTAGGATTAGGTTAGGTTAGGTTAGGTTAGGCTTAGGTTAGGTTAGGTTAGGTTAGATTTTGTTAGGTTAGATCTGGTTAGGTTAGGTTAGGTTAGGTTTAGGTTAGGTTAGGTTAGGTTAGATTTGGTTAGGTTAGATTTGGTTAGGTTAGGTTAGGTTTGAGAATCAGTACATAACACAATGTCTCCAAACACCAGATAATAATAACAGAAGAAAGGAAAAAGGGAAAACAGAGAAGAAAGCGAGAGAAAGTAAGAGGAGAAGAGAGCGAGGGAAATATTGAGGAAATGAGAGGGAAGATGAAATAATGGAAAAGAAAACAAGGAGGATAACGAGAAGGATAAATGAGGGAGAATAAATAGAACGAATTCGCAAAAGTTTAACCCCTTGAGTACGATGTCTTAACCCCTTGAGTACGATGACCTAACCTTGAGTACAATGACCTACCCTTGAGTACGATGTCTTAACCCCTTGAGAACGATGTCTTAACCCCTTGAGTACGATGTCTTAACCCCTAGAGTACGATGTCTTAACCCCTTGAGTACGATGTCTTAACCCCTTGAGTACGATGACCTAACCTTGAGTACAATGACCTACCCTTGAGTACGATGTCTTAACCCCTTGAGAACGATGTCTTAACCCCTTGAGTACAATGACCTACCCTGAGTAATACGATGTCTTAACCTTGAGTACGATGTCTTAACCACCTTGAGTACGATGACCTAACCTGAGTACAATGACTACCTTTTTGAGTACAATGACCTACTCCTGAGTACGGTGTCTTAACCCTGAGTACGATGTCTTAATCCTTTGAGTACGATGACTCCAACTCTGAGTACAATGACCTACCCTTGAGTACGATGTCTTAACCACCTTGAGCGATGACTCAACCTTGAGTACAATGACCTACCCTTGAGTACGGTAAGTCTAACCCTTGGAGTACGATGTCTAACCTTGAGTACGATGTCTTAACTACCTTTGAGTACGATGTCTTAACCAATTGAGTACGATGACCTAACCTTGAGTACGATGTCTTAACCCCTTGAGTACGATGACCTAACCTTGAGTACGATGTCCTACCCTTGAGTACGGTAACTTCAGCTAAAACAACCATATCTCTCCTTCCCATCTTTCCCTCATTATTTTCATATCTCTTCATTTTTCCTTTATTTTCCTTCTTCCTTTTTCATCTATTCCTCAATATTTCCCTTTCTTTTCACTTTCCTCGTAATCCCAATTTTGCGTGTTTTCTTCACATCTTTTCCTCGCGATTTTCTTCTTATTTTCTTATTGTTTTCCTTATTTTACCTATTTTGCCACATTTTCCTCTCTGTATTATTCTTATTTTCCAGTTTTTTATCATATTTTCCCCATTTCCTGTCTCTACTTTTCTTATTTTCCACTATTTTGTAATTTTATCCCTTTTCCCTGTTTTCTCATTTCGTTTTCCTCAAATTTCCTGTTTTTCCTTATTTTCCTCTCGTCCACTACACACACGCAGCATTTCGTGGAAGCATTTGGGCCATTCAACAGAGTAGAGATCCAGGAAGCACTGATTTTACCTCCACTGCAGAATGTTACTTACAATGGTACAACAACATACCGTAACTCAACAACACAAGATACCGTAACTCACAACATACCGTAACTCACAACAACACAACATACAGTAACTCACAACAACACAACATACAGTAACTCACAACACAACATACCGTAACTCAACAACACAACATACAGTAACTCACAACACAACATACCGGAACCACAACAACACAAATACACAGAATCCATAACACAACACATACCGTAACTCATAACACAACATACCGTAACTCACAAATAAACATACAGTAACCTGCAAATAACACAACATACCGTAACCTGCTGCCAACATACCGTAACTCAACAACACAACATACCGTAACTCACAACACAACATACCGTAACTCACAACATACAGTAACTCACAACAACACAACATACCGTAACTCACAACAACACAACATACCGTTACTCACAACACAACATACAGTAACTCACAACACAACATACCGTAACTCACAACAACACAACATACCGTAACTCACAACAACACAACATTCTGTAACTCACGACACACTGTAACTCATCCATGCTCTTTATTCAGTGAAAATGGAAAAAAAATTTAAATATATGAATACCAATAAAAGAACAATAGTAAAATGTATTGTTAATCCCAGGAATATTGTGCCATTGTTTCGGGTTCTTGGTGCACTCCCTCCTTCTCTCCCTCCCTTCCCTTCTCTCTCCCTTCCTTCCCTCTCTCCCTTCCTTCCCTCACCCCATTAAAAGTTGGAGGAGGGAGGGAGAGGTTGACAGTGAGGTACGAAGCCAGTAAGATAAGGGATAGAAGGAAGAGGAGATAGGAAGAGTAGAAGAAGAAAGAAGAAAAGCAGGGGAGAAGGAGGAAGAGAAACAGGAGTAGGAGGAGAAAAAAGAGAAGAAGAGAAGCAGGAGTAAAAAAAGGGCGATAAGCAGGAGCAGGAGAAATAAGAGAAGCAGGAAGAGAAAGAAGAGGAGGAGAAGAAAGCAAGGAAGAGAAGTAGGAGAGCGACACTGAGATACATAAGGAACTAGAGAAGAAAAGGAGACAGAGAGAAAGAGTGAAATGTGAAGAGGAAGAAGAAGAATGAGAGGTAAGGAGAAAAGAAAAGGGTGAAAATAGGAAAGAAGGAAATGGAGAGAGAAGAGGAGCAGGAGGAAGGAAGGAGGAGAAAAAAAAGTGCAAAGGAAAATGGAGGAGGGAGGAAAAGAAGAGAAATAGAAGGGGGAAAGAAGTAAAGAAGAAAAGGGAGAAAGGAAAAGAGGTGGAGAGGGGGAGAAATATAAAGAAGAGGAGAAATAGGAAAGGAAGGTCGGGGTGACGGAAAAGGGTTGGCAAGGAGAGGAAATGAGAGGAAGGGGGGGGGGCGGAGGGGAGGGGGAGCAATGGAAGGAAAAAGTGATGAAGTATTTGGAAAAACGGGAAAAAATACGGAATAAAGTAAAAGTAGTAGTAGTAGTAGTAGTAGTAGTAGTAGTAGGAGCGTGATTGTGAGGCAGTTCTCCTGGTTGACGCTTCCAACACATACAACATACTTAACCACAAGGCCACACTGCACACCATCAAGATCAAGTATCCAAGCTTTGCAATGAATGTTGAAAACACCTTTAAGAATCCATTAGATCTCTGTATAGTAAACATCAAGGCTCTAAGAGGTGATACCATCATACAGTCAACTGAGGGAACAACGCAGGGGGACCCTGCTGCAATGGCAATGTATGCAATAGGCCTATCCGTGCTCCAACACACAATAAAATTTGAAACAACCGAGGAACCAAGCAAGTGGCGTATGCTGACGACCTTACAGGAGCAGGAAAAGTGGAGGACATCAAAAAGTGGTGGGACCTGATAACATCATATGGTCCACAAATAAGGTACCACCCAAATGCCAGCAAGTCCTTCCTCATTGTGAAGCCAGAACATTGCTAACACAGAGCCACATGCGGCTTTTGCGGCATTCACCCATGGAGTCAAGCATCGCTGGAACTACCTGATGCGCACGATCCCTGATATCGGACCCCTCCTCCACCCTCTGGAAGAAGCTATCAGCGTCAAGTTCATTCCCAAATTAGTGAAACATCTTCACTTAACCCCAGCAGAAAGATCACTCCTTGCACTACCACCGAGACGAGGAGAAATGGGATTGACCAATCCAGAGGAGATTGCTGCCACCGAACATCAAAACTCAGTTAAGCTCACGGCAGCCCTCACTGACCACATGATAGCTCAGAACGCAACAGGTGAGGAGGATACCAGCGAAGTAAACAAGATTCGACGGACCATTACGACAGAACGACAGCACGACCAAAGTGATAAGTTGCAGCAACTGTTGCTGCAAGTACCAGAGAATTTGAAGAAAAAAAAGTAGCTATAGCGCAGGAGGTGGGCGCCTCGAACTGGTTAACTACGTTACCGATAAGGGCAAATGGTTTCAGTCTCAATAAACAAGAATTTACAGATGCCATTGCTCTAACGTACGGTAGGCCAGTAGGTTTGCCCTCCCAATGCGTGTGTGGCTCTTCCTATGACGTCGATCACGCCAGGGTGTGCAAGAAAGGGGGCTTCATATGCATGAGGCATGACGAAGTAAGGGATCTCACAGCAAATATGTTGAAGGAAATCTGCCGTGATGTCAGGGTAGAACCGACCCTCCTTCCATTGGACGGTGAGAATTTCCAACATAGGACTTCAAATACATCCAACAAAGCCTGTGTTGACGTCAGTGCTCGGGGATTCTGGACGCGGGGACAGCGAGCTTTCTTCGACATCAGGATCTTTGATCCCATGGCCGCATTTCACCGTAACTTAGCTCTCGATGCTGCACACAGGTGGAACGAGAACGACAAGATAAGAGCATATGGGGAGAGAATTCAAAATGTTGATCAAGGCAGCTTCACTCCTCTACTGTTCACAACCTCTGGTGGGATGGGCCCAAGTGCAAGATGTTTCTACGCCAGACTCGCGGAGCTGATCTCCGAAAGAGGTGGAAGCAGCAGCCAGCAGGCAGCCTGATGAGATAAGCCAGATTGTTTTCTTCAAAGTCGGCTTTGCTCTGCCCTCAGGAACGAGAGTTTGCCCCAACCCGACAACTGGCTGCAGATATTGACCAGGAGGCTACAGCTCACTGAACGTCGACAGATTCAAGTGGCTCAACTTAATTCAATATAGATAGCTTCTATGGCTAGGATATTTAATATTAAGGTACTAAAATGGCAGGCAAGAAGGCTGGGGAGGCTGGAGGCCACGTTTTAAAAAAAAAAAAAAAAAAAAAAGTAGTGTGTGGAAAAAGGCACTGGAGTGGAGCCGGCCTTCAGGTCTGGATGCAAAACGGTTGGAGAGTCATCTCAGCAATAAACAAGTTTGGCCCTGTAGCAAGCGATCTCTTGCACTGCCATTGCCACCCTTGCAAGAAAGCTTGCATCCTTCTTGCTGCCATCACCTCCAGGTTCTGGGACGGCCTGCCGCCTTATTCCTCTGGAAAAGGAAACTGTGATGCAGACTTATAGGGGGTGGGGGAAGTGCTGAGGCGATCATCGGTGCGTATACGGAGGTGGTAAAAGGATGACGTCAGGGCAGCAGCAGGAACCCAAGTAAAGTAGCGTACTGGCTAGGGGAGGCCATTCACGCCAAGGAGATTGATATTTGAGCAGCGTGATTGTGAGGCCGTTCTCCTGGTGGATGCTTCCAAACGCATTCAACATACTTAACTGCAAGGTGGCACTGCACAACATCAAGATCAAGTGTCCTAGCTTATGATGAGATGTTGAAAATTAGTAGAATCCTTCAGACCCTCTACGCAGTAAACAACAAGGACTTAATGAGGATACCATCCTACAGGCCGACCGGAGGGGAATGCCAGGGAGACCTGCTGGTAAATGGCAATGTATGCATAGCCTATCAGTGCTCCCCAACAAGAAATAAAGTATGAAACAACTGGGGTCAAACAGTGGCATATGCTACATGAATCTCTAAGGTGAGCAGTGGAAAAGGGAGGACATCAAAAGTGGTGGGACCTGGTAACATCAAGGAGGTCCATGTTAGGGTGGTTCACCCAAACGCCAGCAAATCCTTTTTCCTCATCGTGAAGCCAGACTATTGGTGATCGGGCTGTGGAGGTTTTTTGGCGAAAGTGAGGTCAAAATAACTAAGACGGCCAAAAGACATCTAGGCGCAGTAATTGGCACTACGGACTTCTCAAGACCAGTACGTAGGGGGAAAGGTGAACGAGTGTTGAAGGAAATCCGCTTCCATCGGAGATTACAACACAGAGCCACATGCGGCCTTTGCAAAGATTCCATACACATGCGGAGTCAAGCATCGTTGGAACTACCTGATGCGCATTCATCCCTGAGATCCGACCCTCCCTCCACCTTTGGAATAGCTACAACTAGGTGTAGCCGGGTTCATTCCCAAACTTAGTGGAACACTACATTTAACCCCAGTAGAAAGAACACTTCTTGCACTTCCACCAAGACTGGGAGGATGGGACTAACTAATCCAGAGGAGATTGCTGACTTGAACATCATCAAAAATTCACTTAAGTCACGTAGCCTCATTGGACACACATAATAGCCCAGAATGCAACAGGGGAAGTGGACACCAGCCGGTTAATAAGATCCTGTGAGATCCATTACAACAGATCGGCAGCACTGCTGGGGTCGACACGTTGCAGCAACTATTGCTGCAGGTTCCAGAAAATTTGACAAAAAAAGTAGCTATAGTGCAGGAGGTGGG
Organism: Homarus americanus; assembly: GCF_018991925.1. Taxonomy (NCBI): domain Eukaryota; kingdom Metazoa; phylum Arthropoda; class Malacostraca; order Decapoda; family Nephropidae; genus Homarus; species Homarus americanus. The sequence continues at coordinate 256,957 of NW_024714087.1, forward strand.
CGCTCGAACTGGTTAACTACGCAACAGATAAGGGCAAATGGTTTCAGCCTTAACAAAACAAGCACTCCTGGAAAGTAGATGCCATCGCTCTAAGGTACGGTTGGCCAGTAGATGGTTTTGGTTCCTCCCAATGCGTGTGGCTATTCCTATGATGGCGATCACGCCATGGTTTGCAAGAAGGGGGTCATATGCACAGAGGCATGACGAGGTAAGGATCTCACAGCAAATATGTTGAAGGAAACCTGCCGACGTCAGCGGTAGAACCGGACCCTCCTTTCCACTGGATGGCGAAACTCTCCAACACAGGACTTCAAACACATCTAACGAAGCCTCGTGTGGACGTCAGTGCTCGAGGATTCTGGACGCCGGGGACAGCGAGCCGACATCAGATTTTGATCCCATGGGCTGTTTGTCACTGTAATTCCAGCTCTTCGATATGTAGCATAGAGGAAATCGAGAACGACAAGAGAGAAGGGCATATGGGGAGAGAATTCAAAATGTCGATCAAGGCAGCTTCACTCCGCTAGTGTTCACATAACCTCTGGTGGAGTGGGCCTGCTGCCAAGGAGATGTTTTACGCCAGAGACTCGCTGGAGCGATTCTCCAACAGAAGCAGCAAGCCTGTAGTTGCGTCGCCAGCCTGGATGAGATGTCGACTGTCCTTTCTCTCTCCTTTCGGTCGGCTTTTGCTCTGCCCTCAGGGGAACGAGAGCTTTGCCCTACTTCCGTCAACTAACTGCTGCAGGAGTTATCAGACTATGAGGCTGGTTAGTCACCGAATGCCGGTGATCGACTAAGTGGCTCAACTAATTTAATGAAACAGAGATAGATAGTTGCTATATTAGGACATTTACTATTAAGGTAAATAAATGGTATGAAGGTGTGGCTATTGGGAGGCTGGAGGCCACGTTTTAAAAAAAAAAAAAAAAAAAAAAAAAAAAAAAAAAAGTAGTAGTAGTAGTAGTACCATCCTGAGATCCGACCCCTTCCTCCAATCTTTTGGAAGAAGCAATCAGTGTCAAGTCTATTCCTAAAACGAGAAAACACTACGACTTAACCTTAGTAGAAAGAAAAGAACACTTTCTTGCACTTCCACCAAGACTGGGAGGGATGGGACTAACTAATCCAGAGGAGATTATGGACTCTGAACATCAAAATTCACCAAAGCTCACGGCAGCCCCACTGACCACATAATAGCCTAGAATGCAAATAGGGAAGGATAATTGAAGAAGGCGCACAAGATCTCGTAGGTCCATTACAACAGATCGGCAAGCACTGCCAAATGACATGTTGCAGCACCATTGCTGCTGGTTCCAGAAAATTTGACAAAAAAGTAGCTATAGTGCAGGAGGTGGGCGTCTTCGGAAATTGCTAGAATTACAGCATTGATATATGGGCAAATGGTTTTCAGCCTTAACAAACAAAGAATTTACAGGATGCCATTGGTTTCATGCGCGGTTGGTCAGTAGATGGTTTGTCTTCCCAATGCGTGTGTGGTTATCTTTATGATGCTTATGATCACGCCATGGTTTGCAAGATAAATAAGTATGAGGCATGACGAGGTAAGTGGATCTCACAGCAAATATGTTGGAAAATTGCCGGGGACGTCAAGTGGTAGAACCGACCCTCCTTCCACTGGATGGGCGAGATCTTCCAACACAGGACTTCAAACACATCTAACGAAGCCCGGTGGACGTCAGTGCTCGAGGATTCTAACGCGGGGACAGCGAGCTTTTCAGACATCAGGATTTTTGATCCCATGGCCGTTTGTCACCGTAACCTTAGCTCTCGATGCTGCGCATAGGAGGAACGAGAACGACAAGAGAAGTGGGGCATATAGAGAGAATTAAAATGTTGATCACAAGTAGCTTCACCTCTAGTGTTCACAACGGCAGCTTCACTCTCTAGTGTTCACAACCTCTGGTGTGGGCCCGGCAAGATGCTACGCCAGACTCGTGGAGCTGATTCTGAACAGAAGCAGCAGCCCGAAGCTAGGTCACAGGTCCGGATGAGATGTCGACTGTCGTTTTGTTTCTGCCTCAGGGAATCTGCCCTTACTCCGACAACTGCTGCAGATATCGACTATGAGGCTACAGTCACTGAATGCCGCATGGATCTGCGGCTCAACTAATTTAACACAGATAGGATAGTTTCTTATGTATTAGGATATTTAATATTAAGGTAAATAAATGGTGTGAAGGTGTGGCTATTGGGGAGGCTGGAGGCCACTTTAAAAAAAAAAAAAAAAGTAGTAGTAGTAGTAGTAGTAGTAGTAGTAGTAGTAGTAGTAGTAGTAGTATAGCAGAAGGAAGAGAGTCGATGTATCCTGACGTAGCAGCAACAGTACCACACAGGGTCGGGCATAACAACAAGTGTACCAGAGCAGTAGACAGGAGCTGTCAGGTGTGTACAGGGGTAGGTTATGAGGCGAAAGAAATAGCAGCTTGGATGCACCACCGTGAAGGGGCGAGGGGCATCATCCATTAGTCCCGGCCAGGAGGAGGAGGAGGAGGAGGAGGAGGAGGAGGAGGGAAGGGTCAGGAAGAGAGGCCCTGTCCATTGCAGTTGACCATGGTGGCCACCCTGGTAGACCATCTAGATAGGAAGGTCCCACCCTTTCTACCCTCCTCTCTCCCCTCCTACCACTCATTCGACCTCTCTCTCATTCTGCGTCTCTTCTGTTCACACGTCTTTATACTATCTTTATCTCCTATCCTTCCTATTCTTGCCTTACCCCCTTACTCTGCTCTCTCCCTTATCCCTCCCTACTTTCTCCCTCATCCTCTCTGCCCCTATTTTATTCTCCCCACTCCATCTCACATATTTCCCATCCTCTCCTGTTTTGTTTTCCTTATTCTCTCTTATCGTCTTCCATGTGTCTCATTATCGTCCTCACTTCCGTCTTCTTCCTACCCTCTTCCCACCCCTTCCTTCCTTCCTTCCTCCCTGTTGTGTTATTCTTCCCATCTATCAATGTTCTTCCTGTACGTCCTTATTTTTCTTTACTTTATCAACTCATGTGGGAGGGGTGATGTTACGCCTGTGTGTGTGTGTGTGTGTGTGTGTGTGTGTGTGTGTGTGTGTGTGTGTGTGTGTGTGTGTGTGTGTGTGTGTGTGTGTGTGTGTGTGTGTGTGTGTGTGTGTGTGTGTGTGTGTGTGTGTGTGTGTTGTGTGTGTGTGTGTGTGTGTGTGTGTGTGTGTGTGTGTGTGTGTGGGGGTGTGTGTGTGTGTGTGTGTGAGAAAGGGCGAGATAGGAAGTGGAGGAAAATAAGAAGGTGGAGGGGTAAGAGAGTAGAAGGGCGAGAGGAAAAGGAGGAAGGAAGGAAGGAAGGAGGGAAGGAAGGAAGGAAGAACGAGAGGCGAAGAAGAGAAATAAAAAGGAAAAATGAATAATTTATAAGTATTTCTTCATGATGCTGTACGGTGGAGATGTTAATTAAGACACACACACACACACACACACCCACACACACACACACACACACACACACACACACACACACACACACACACACACACACACTACGCCCTCAGTAGCCAGTCACCCGTAGAACACCTTATGAGACTGCCGTGGATGTGGCACACCACAGTCAGTCAGAACCTTTGACTGGCGGTCATGGTTCACCCAGAGTGCTTAATATGTCTCACCCGGATTGGGGTTAGGTTATATAAGCAGGTGTCTAATCTTCAGGTGAGTATCAGGTGACAGCCCTAAATTCTGGCCTCGACGAAACTCAGTTATTATAAATTCTCCTGGCTACCACCGTCACCATTCTCGCCATCTTGTAAACACGACCCACACATTGTCTTAAGCACCATCAACATTTTCTTCATGTTATTCCATATTGACTGTCCCTACCCTCCACCCTCCTGCCCTCCTACCCTCCCACACCGAGCTAAACTCCCCCACACCGAGCTTTCAAAACTCCCCACACCGAGCTTTCTAAGACTCCCCCACACCGAGCTTTCTAAGACTCCCCCACACCGAGCTTAAGACTCCCCCACACCGAGGTCCCTAATAGACAGAAAAGACCACATTATTTTAGTCTTAATACCCTTTCGTCATAACACCTCTTCAGTCTTCACTATACCAAACACACACACACACACACACCTAGAATAATCATCATACACTATACACCATCAGCCACCAGTTACACTATACAATACACTCGCCTCACACTACACATTGTCTGGTTAATTACAATCTTTTTTTTCTTTTTATCAATGAAGTTCTGGTGGCAAAAAAAAAAATAAATAAATAAATTACAAAATAAACGATATTATTTAACACCTTCCATCAACCCTTTCATACAAAAAAAAACCACTTGTATCTACGAGTCGACAAAAAAAAACACCGTTATCAAAACAAACATAAAAAAAATTGAGTTTGTCTTGTACATAATAGTGAGAGGTGATGGTGGATGGAGTTAACGTGGTGATATGGTATCTAAGGAATCATCACTCCAGGTTTCATTTACAAACACCATCAAGGGTTTATGAGCGTGTTTTTTTCTGTTTTTATAGTTTTATTGTCATTGTGGGGGAACTTTTAAAAATGTTTGAATCTAGTGAGTCAATCTGGTGCAGGTTTGTGGACGTATAGGAATAGAGGTGCTATACACACACACACACACACACACACACACACACACACACACACACAGACAGACAGAACAGAGACAGACAGACAGAGACACACACACACACACACACACAGACATACAGACAGACAGACACACACACACACACACACACACACACACACACACACACACACAGACATACAGACAGACAGACACACACACACACACACACACACACACACACGACGTAAAATAATCATTTGACGAGAGAGTATCACATTATTCTCTCTATCGTAGTCTCTCACTCTATCACCCGTCGAAAAAAATCACTAAATACCGGATTTGAATATTAATCGCCGACAGGATTTGAAGGATTTGTCTCCCTACTGACCACATTAAACACTTAACCCAACCTAATCCCAACCCAATGTAGCTCAGCCCAACCTAGCCTAGCCCAATCTGGCCTAGCCTAGCTCAGCTCAGCCTAGCCTTAGCCCAGCCTATCCTAACCCAGCCCAGCCTAGCTCAACCCTAACCTAAACACTTAACCTAACCTATCTGGCCCTGCCTAACCCAGCCTAGCCTAACCTAACCTAAAGACTTAACCTAACCTAATCTGGCCTAGCCTGGCCTAACTCAACCTGAAGACTTAACCCAACCTAATCTGGCCTAACCTAATCTAGACCCGGCCTAACCTAACCTAATCTAGCCTAGCCTAACCTAACCTAATGTAGCTTAGCCTAACCTAGCCAGCCTAATCTAGCCTAACCCAACCCAGCCTAGCCTAATCTAGCCTCAACCTAACACTAACCTTCTCCCCAGTTATACTCCTCCCCCAGTTATCCTTCTCCCCAGTTATCCTTCTCCCCAGTTATTCTTCTCCCCCAGTTATTCTTCTCCCCAGTTATCCTTCTCCCAGTTATCTTCCTCTGTTATCCTTCTCCCCAGTTATCCTTCTCCCCATTGTTCTTCTCCCCATTATTCTTCTCTGATTATCCTCCTCCCCAATTATCCTCCTCCCCAGTTATCTTTCTCCCCAGTTATCTTTCTCCCCAGTTATCCTCCTCCCATTATCCTCCTCCCAGGTATCTTTCTCCCATTATCCTCCTCTCCAGTTATCCTCCTCCCAGTTATCCTTCTCCCAGTTATCCTCTTCCCAGTTATCTTTCTCTCATTATCTTTCTGATTATCCTCCTCCCCATTATCCTCCTCCCAGTTATCTTTCTCCCAGTTATCCTCCTCCCCAGTTATCCTCCTCCCCGTTATCCTCCCCAATTATCCTTCATGCCCAGTTATCCTCCTCCCAATTATCCTCCTCTGATTATCCTCCCCCAGTTATCCTTCATGCCCAGTTATCCTCCTCCGTTATCTTTCTCCCCAGTTATCCTCCTCCCAGTTATCCTCCCCCAGTTATCCTTCATGATTATCCTCCTCCCATTATCTCTTTCTCCCAGTTATCCTCCTCCCCAGGTATCTTTCTCCCAAGTCCTCCTCCTCTCCAGTTATCCTCCTCCCAGTTATCCTTCTCCCCAGTTATCCTCCTCCGATTATCTTTCTCCCATTATCTTTCTCCCCAGTTATCCTCTCTCCATTCCATCCTCCTCCCCATTATCTTTCTCCCAGTTATCCTCCTCCCAATTATCCTCCTCCCCAGTTATCTCCCAATTATCCTTCATGCCCAGTTATCCTCCTCCCCAGTTATCCTCCCCAATTATCCTTCATGCCGTTATCCTCCTCCCGTTATCTTTCTCCCATTATCCTCCTCCCCAGTTATCCTCCCCAATTATCCTTCGCTTGCGAGTTATCCTCCTCCCCAGTTATCTTTCTCCCCAGTTATCCTCCTCCCAGGTATCTTTCTCCCAGTTATCCTCCTCTCCATTATCCTCCTCCCAGTTATCCTTCTCCCCAGTTATCCTCCTCCCCAGTTATCTTCCTCCCCAGTTATCCTTCATGCCCAGTTATCCTCCTCCCAAGTTATCCTCCTCCCCAGTTATCCTCCCCCAGTTATCCTTCATCCCTGTTATCCTCCTCCGTTATCTTTCTCCCCAGTTATCCTCCTCCCAGTTATCCTCCCCAGTTATCCTTCATGCCCAGTTATCCTCCTCCCCAGTTCTTTCTCCCATTATCCTCCTCCCCAGGTATCTTTCTCCCCAGTTATCCTCCTCTCAGTTATCCTCCTCCCAGTTATCCTTCTCCCATTATCCTCCTCAGATTATCTTTTCTGATTATCCTTCATGCCCAGTTTCTCTCCCCAGTTATCTTCCTCCCAGTTATCCTTCATGCCCAGTTATCCTCCTCCCAGTTATCCTCCTCCCCAGTTATCCTCCTCCCCAGTTATCTTCTCCCCAGTTATCCTCCTCCCAGTTATCCTCCTCCCCAGTTATCCCCCTCCCCAGTTATCCTCCTCCCCATTATCCTCCTCCCAGTTATCCTTCTCCCCAGTTATCCATCTTACCTCTGTACCTACTAAACACACTTCACCTGCTGTCATGACCACACTCTTATACCCTGTTTCTTAACGCCTCCGTCCGCTGTTTTATTGTCTACTATTATTATTATTATTATTATTATTATTATTATATTATTATTATTATTATTATTATTATTATTCCCCTTTACTTACTTTATAAAGTTTGGATGACGTGTCTAAATTCTCTCGAGCCAAGTTAATGAGGGAGTTTGGATGATGCTATATAATGTACAGTATAGGCACAACACTATAGGCACATCACTTTATATAAATCTATAGGTCAGAGGAAGGTCGGTCTCAGGGAGGTCAGGAGTCACAGTTAAAGCCTCCCCCAAAAAAAATCACATTCTTTTCACGTCTCTCTCTCTCTCTCTCTCTCTCTCTCTCTCTCCTCTCTCTCTCTCTCTCTCTCTTATTCAATTCTTTATCTCCTCTTGTTAGTATATTACTTAATCAGACTATCTCCCCTCTATCGTTCCTCTCCACCCTCCTTCATCCTCCATCTCACCTATTCTCCCTCTCCCCCACTTCATATCGCCCTCTACCTCCCCTCCCTATTCTCACAATTCTCCCTCTTCCTTCTTTCATTCGACCTCTTCCTCCACTCATCTGACTCCTTCTTGTCCTTCTCTTCTCCTAATCTTCGTCTTCTCCTTTTTATTTCTCCCATGTCTCTATCGGTTCTCTCCATTCCTAAGACTCCTCTTTCTCCTCCTTCACCTGTTCTTCCTTTCCTTCATCTCTTCTTTCTTTCTTTACGTTTCTCTTCTGTTTCTCATTCCTCCCTTTATCTTCCTCTTTTTATTTCTCCAAATTTCTAGACATAATCTAATTATCCTTCCTCTTCCTATCACTTTCTTCTCCTCCTCCTATATCTTCCTCCATTCTCTTCCTCACCCTCTTCTTCTCCTCCTCCCCTTCTCTTCTGACCTGACCACTATCTACGAGGAGGAATTGCTCTCGACTCTGTAGTCTTATGTTCTGGTAGTAATTGTGTTTGTGTGTGGTGTGTGTGGTGTGATGGTGAGTGGTGTGTACTGGTGGTAGGTGGTGGTGATGGTGTGTACTGGTGGTAGGTGGTGGTGATGGTGGTGATGGTGTGTACTGGTGGTGGGTGGCGGTGATGGTGTGTGCTGGTGGTAGGTGGTGGTGGTGATGGTGTGCTGGTGGTGGGTGGTGGTGATGGTGGTGATGGTGGTGATGGTGTGTACTGGTGGTAGATGGTGGTGATGGTGATGGTTGTGTACTGGTGGTAGGTGGTGGTGATGGTGGTGATGGTGTGTGCTGGTGGTAGGTGGTGGTGATGTGTGGTGGTGAGTGGTGTGATGGTGTGTGCTGGTGGTGATGGTGGTGATGGTGGTGTGTACTGGTGGTGGGTGGTGGTGATGGTGGTGATGGTGTTGATGGTGGTGATGGTGGTGGTGGCAGTAGCCTCATCTACTCTCAACAATATCAACTATAAATGTCTCACAACTTTTAAAACAACATCAAAGAATAAAGCTCAATAACAACCTCAAATATCTTTCCAAGTACAACCCAAACATAATACTTTTTTCCATAATTTTCCCCAATTTCTGCCGAAAAAAAATACACACATCGTAAATTCATAAAATTAAACAATAAATTAAGAAACCCAACATAGCACTTTTTTCACCCTGATTACCCAAAATATTACTTTTTTTCTAATAAAATATTTAGAGTAATTTGGTTTTCTCCTACAATAATTTTTCCCCTGACGAGTTCTGACGTCAGTGTTTTTTACCTCCCACACATTTAACAGACACCAATTGACAATCTTTTTCGCGACTATAGAGAGAAATAGGGGAGGAGCCTAGGGGTGGTGTTTCAGCCCTTTGTTGATTCTCTGGGAGTGGGGGAGGGTGGGGAGGGGGTGGGGTGGGAGGAGTGGGAGGGGTGGGTTGAGTGGGAGGGGGAGTGGGAGAGGGGGTGGAGTAAGTGGGAGGGTAAGGGGAGGGCTAGGAAGGTAGGAGGAGGAAGAGGAGAGTGGGTGAGTGGGCGATGGAAAGTGACTGACTGGAGAGGAGACGGGGAGTGGGCGGAAGGGACTGTGTTTCCTTTGCTAACATATAACCTAACCTAACTAACCTAACCTAACCTAACCTAACCTAACCTAACCTAATTTAATCTTAACCTACACCAATCAGAGAGCGTTATACCCGTGTACGCGTGGATTCTAAAAGAGTTGACTGGGTGTAGGTAAGTGTAGAGGAGGTGTGGAAGAGATGTGTGTGTGTGTGTGTGTGTGTGTGTGTGTGTGTGTGGTGTGTGTGTGTGTGTGGTGTGTGTGTGTGTGGTGTGTGTGTGTGTGTGTGTGTGGTGTATAGCTTTGTGTTTGTGTGAGTATGTGTGTGCATGTGTGCTTGTACATTACCGCGTCTATGCGTACACACTTAGTCACATGCGTGCGTGTGTAACTTAGTGTGTGACTGTGTACATGACAGCTAGTACGTGTGGGTTTTATTTACGCTGTGTGCCTGTAGCGGTGTGTGCGTGGTGTGTGTGCGTGTGGTGTAGGCGGACCAAATATACACAGTTGTGGTATGAATTACACTAACACACCATTCATTCTGATCGACCTCTCACACACACACACACACACACACACACACACACACACACACACACACACACACACACACACACACACACACACACACACACACACACACAGACAGGGTAACAGGTTATCTCACACACACATCTAACCTCGTTTACATGTTATAGAGACAGACACAGTAACACCTATTGATTACCATAGAACAACACCAAGCTCTTGTGTAGAGGCACCACTATTAACGATAACAACCTGATGATTCATAGTGGTTGTGTTAAGTTCTCTTTTTGTAGCCTGTTTAACAAACCTAACCTAACTACTTATTAACCTAACCTATATTAACAACCTAACCCTAACATAGCAAACCCTAAACCCTAACCTATATTAACAACCTAACTATATTAACAACTCAACTAACCAAACCTAACCTAACAAAACCTAACCTATATTACCTAACATAACCAAACCTAACCAACCTAACCTATATTAACAACCCAACCTACCCAAACCTAACCTATTACCAGAAAAGCCTAACCAACCAAACCCTAACCTTACCTAACCTAACCAAACTAACCTATATTAACCTAACCCTAACTCCTTCAAGACACAGACCAATACAGAAAATACCTGTTTTTCTTTTATTTATTTTAACACCTTGGCATCATTTACCTGAGGGTTATTTGGGTAAAGGTAACTAAGATATACTGTATTTTATTAATTTTCCTTTCTATCAGGTTATTTTTATTTTATTTTTAATTATTCTGTATGAGTTTTTTTTTCTGTATAGTGATTTTTGGGTCGTATTTCCCTTATATTACTCTAAACATAAACCGAACATAATATTTCTCTTATATTACCTAAACATTAACCATAATATTGCCCTTATATTAACCAAATGAGGTTTTAAGATCTTTAACACGTGAGTATTGGTATTCTTATCAACCCGTCAACACTGAAGGCTTACCCATACGACCATGTCTCCTACCTGTTATTTACCTGTGATTAATAACATAGACAACATCATCATTCATCATGCAGTAAAACCTCCATATAGCGGACTTCTCTCTCCAATGTAATCCGTTAGATGGAGTTTTTATATATAACCAATCTCGATATAGCGACTTTCATGAACAAATTTGTCTTTATATTCTTTTATTACCAACAAATATATAAAAGAAAAGTTAGTTAAGATTTATACGACATATAATTTACTTTAAAACTTTTTCAGCAGCAGGACACACACACACACACACACACACACACACACACACACACACACACACACACACAGAGCCTGGGTGAGCCATCTTATATCACCATTTAATGTGAACTTATTAGCTCTTTACAACCTTACATTAAGACATATAACATGGGCACCACTAATACTGTTCTCTACCTATCATGAGAAGTGAGAGTGAGAGAGAGTAGAGACACACAACATGACGGGTGCTGATGGAGTTCACAGGCCCCACGTTTCACCTTCAAGAGTGGGATAGTTTAGTCTCCGCCATTAAGGTTCAAACTTCACATTCAAACCATTAAACCCTTACCAGATGGTCCCGGCCCTGAGGCTTTTTTACGGTTGTGGTGGGTGTGGTGGTGGTGGTAAGAGGTGGGTGGTGGAAGAGGTGGTGGTGGTGGAAGAGGTGGTGGTGGTGGAAGAGGTGGTGGTGGTGGTGGTGGTGGTGTGGTGGTGGTGGTGGTGGTGGGAAGAGGTGGTGTGGTGGTGGGAAGAGGTGTGGTGGTGGTGGTGGTGTGGTGGTGGTGGTGGTGGTGGGTGTGGTGGTGGGAAGAGGTGGTGGAAGAGTGGTGGTGGTGGAAGAGGTGGTGGTGGTGGTGGTGGTGGTGGTGGTGGGGAAGAGGTGGTGGGGAAGAGGGAGGTGGTGGTGGTGGTGGTGGTGGTGGTGGTGGGGTGGTGGTGGTGGTGGTGGTGGGTGGGAGGTGGTGGTGGTGGTGGTGGTGGGTGAAGAGTGTGGTGGTGGTGGTGTGTGAAGGGAAGATAGGTGGTGGTAAAGAGTGGTGGTGGTGGTGGTGGTGGGGAAGGGGTGGAAGAGGCGGTGGTGGTAAGAGGTGGTGGTGGTGGTGGTGGTGGTGGTGGTGGTGGTGGTGGTGGTCTGATGCTTGGCCATGAGAAAAAACTCAGAATTGTGAATGTTGGAGTGACCCTGACGTTCATGGTGGTGTTGCTGAGTCACTGCCACACACACACACACACACGCACACGCACACACACACACAGTAACAGGAAGGTGTTTGGTAGATTTAACCTTCATAAAAATGGCGAGGCAGACAAATGAGAATCATGACGAACGAGGGAAAGGGAGGAAGAGGGAGGAGGAGGAGAGGAGGAGGAGGAGGGAGAGGAGGAGGAGGAGGAGGAGGAGGAGGAGGAGGAGAGGAGGAGGAGGAGGAGGAGGAGGGAGGAGGGGAGGGAGGAGGGGAGGGGGAGGAGGAGGAGAGGAGGGAGGAGGAGGAGGAGGAGGAAAGAGGAGGAGAGAGGAGGAGGAAGAGGGGAGGAGGAAGAGGAGGGGGATGGAGGAGAAGAGGGGGGAGGAGGAGGAGGGTGTTATGAACAGCCAAAAAGAGGTAGGAGGGAGGAGGAGGAGGAGGGAAGAGGAGAAGGGGAGGACAGAAAGATAATAAGAGAAACAAACAATGGAGAATCGGAAAGAGGGAGGAAGAAGAGAGAAGGAAGAGGGAGGAGGAAGAGGGGAGAAGGGAAGAGGGGAGGAGGAATAGCTTGAGAGTCAAAGTGGGGGGAGGGAGGAGGGTGAAGAAGTGAGCTACAGTCTTCGTAAAGAGGGCAGGAGAAGGCGGGGTGTAGTAGTCTTAGAGGCGTTAGTGGTTTAAAGAGTAATAAAAAAATGCGGATAATAATTTGAGCGCCACAAAGAGGACCATAAACTACTCAAACTACAAAAAAAAGAGGATGAGGGAGGGGAAGAGGATGGTGTTGAAGCTAAAGACCCGTAAAGAGGAGGGGTGGTTAGTAGGTTAAGACTAATCAAGAGGAAATCTATTTATTCAAAAGAACAAAATAATAAGGCCACTTGATAACTTCAGTGCCGTAAAGACTGTTAAGTTGTTGAAGTCTTACAAAGAGGAGAGAGAGGGGGGGAGGTAGTGGTTAGGCTCACGTAACGAGGAATCTCTGGAAGTAATGCCCCAAAAGAGGGAGTTTCAGTCTGTTCTAAGAGAATAAAGAGGGAGTTGAGCGCCGTAAGGAGGGCGCCAAGAATCATTAAGGTGAAGATTTGACAGCCAACAAGAGATAATGATAGCTTAAGACGTCAAGAAAAGACTCCAAAGTCATAAAGAGGAGTCTGGCAAAAGAGGGTATAAAGAGGGTCCGGGAGGACCATGCCAGGTTGTGAAGATTGGTTGTCGGATAAAAAACTGAATGAGGAATTACAAACTAAGGATGAGATCAATTGTTTAAAGCCGACCTTGCTGAGCGGATAAAGCACTCACCTCCCGACCCCTTGATCACTGGTTCGGCGTCCGAGGACCCCAAGTTCACCCGGCTGTAAATTTGTACCTTCGGTTTCAAGATGAGGAAAAAAGGCCGGCTGAGATACAGGTCTTCTTCTTCCCAAAAGCTTATCTGCAGTGTGTTGTATCCACGCCGCCCTGGAAGACCCGTCAGACTACAAGAACCATCTACCCTTATGAGAGGGATTAGTAAGCTAGAAACCTAACCTAACCTAAACCAAACCAACCCAACCAAACCAAACCAAACCAACCCACCCAACCACCCAACCTCAACCCAACTCAAACTAAACACCAAACCTAACACCTAACTTCAACCAACCACCCAACCCAACCAAACTCAACCTAAACCAAACCCAACCAAACCAACCTAACCTAATCTCTGAATATTACCCAGGAGTATAATAGGTTTGGTAGTTATGGATTATTAAAGAGGATTTAAGGATAAAGACACATAATAAAGAGGAATAGAGATAAAGACTGTAAAAGGATGAGAAAGCCACTGACGTCACAAAGAGGGATATATAAAGGAAGATCATAAAGAGGAGGCTGGTAGTTAAAGACGTCATAAAGAGGCCTCGGTGGTTAAAGACGTCATAAAGAGGAATAAAGTAATTCGAAAGACCTTAAGAGGATTTTGTATCAAAGCTCAAACTACCATTGAGGCCTTGATTACTTAAGACATCACAAAGAGGAGTCAAAGCCAAGATCACAAAGGGAGTTTCAAGAGCTCAAGACGTCACAAAGGAGTTTCAAGAGCTCAAGACGTCACAGGAGTTTCAAGAGCTCAAGACATCACAAAGGGGAGTCAAGAGCTCAAGACGTCACAAAGGAGTTTCAAGAGCTCAAGACGTCACAAAGGGGAGTTTCAAGAGCTCAAGACGTCACAAAGAGCAGTGTTAACAGCTAAGGCAAGACAAGAGGAATCTGACATATCTAGAGAGATCCTAATGAGCGTCTCTAGGATCTCAAACTACCTTAAAACAGACAGACAGACAGACAGAGACAGACAAAATGACACACAGACAGACAGACAGACAGACAGACAGACAAAGACAGACAAAATGACAGACAGACAGACAGAAAGATAGGATTTACCTGCTAAAAAGACTTCACAAAGAGGTGGACTAGTAGCATCAAGAGGTCATTATAGAGAGAAGACGTATCATAATGCTCTTAAAGAAGAGGATTTGTCTTGCCGAAGACTTCATAAAGCGGAGTTGGTTAGGTTAGGTTAGGTCAGGTCAGTCAGGTCAAGTCAGGTTAGGGCCAAGTCAAGTCAGGCAGATCAGGTTAGGTCATCAGGTCAGGTCAGGGGGGTCAAGTTAGGTTTGGTGACCATAATGAGTAATCTGGGATTTTAAACCTCGTAAAGTGGAGGTTTTGACAGCTGGGTCGTCCTGAAGACAGAATTTAGCGGGTGAGTCGTGATGAGGGAGAGGGAGCTGCCGGCTTAACACATTACGAATATAAAAAAAATTTGATGGCTGACTGAAGAGTAAAGACCGGGATTTAGAGGTTAAGACGTCCATAAAGAGGGGGAGGGAAGGGAAGGAGTCTTAGTGGTAACACAGTCGTCACACAAAGAGGGGGGAGGTCTTAGTGGTAACACAGTCGTCAAAAGAGTGGGGGAGGTCTGGTACACAGTGTCACAAAGAGTGGGGGGAGGTCTTAGTGGTAACACAGTCGTCACAGTGGGGAAGAAAAAGGTCATTGAGTGGAACACAGTCAGTCACAAAGAGTGGGGGGAGGAGTCTTAGAACGTTGTCACAAAGAGGGGAGGAGAGGGGGCTTAGTGGTAACAGTTGTCACAAAGAGTGGGGGGAGGTCTAGTGGTAACACAGTCGTCACAAAGAGTGGGGGGGAGGTCTTAGTGGTAACACAGTGTCACAAAGAGTGGGGGAGGTCTTAGTGGTAACACAGTCGTCACAAAGAGTGGGGGGAGGCAACAGTCGTCACAAAGAGTGGGGGGAGGTCTTAGTGGGTAAAACAGTCGTCACAAAGAGTGGGGGAGGAGGCTCAGTGGTAACAGTTGTCACAAAGAGGAGGGAGTTAGTGGTAACAGCTGTCACTAAAGAGAGGAGGGGAGGGGGTCTTAGTGGGAATACAGTCGTCACAAAGAGGGGAGAGGGTCTTAGGAACACAGGGTCACAAAGAGGGGAGGGAGGGGGTCTTAGTGGTAACACAGTCATCACAAAGAGGAGAGAGAGGGAGTGAAACAAACCACTGAAGACGTTTTGAAATGGCTTTCACCAGTTTGAGTCTTTTCAAAGAGGGAAGGTGTTAGTGTTAGAGAGAAGAAAAAAGAAAGAAAGAGGGATAACAGATAAAGAAAGAGGACTTCTGGCAACTCAAACCACAAAAGAGGATGGACCTAAAGACGCTGCAAGAGGACCCCCTTCTGGTACACGGTCGTAAAAAATTAAAGACAAGACTTGAGAGAGACAATGGCAGCGAGGAAATTCCTGAAAGAGTTGGTGAGGTCAGAAAGAAGAGCACCATAACCATTACTAATAACATGTATAAAAAACCCATGATGCAGTTAAGGTGCCCAGTGACGTGATGGTGCCCCATACAGGTACGTGATGGTTAATGCCCACAGGTGGCAATGGTGCCCTCATGCAAGTGACGTAATGGAAAGTCTTAAGGTTAAATATATGTGGTTAATGGTGACTTAAAAATTTGACAACTCTAATAATAAGTTTTTTCTAATAGCCAAGTCGATAACATTTCAAAAAAGAATCTAAACACTAATGGTCTAACAACCTGGCGGTACATTACAAACCACAGCTGTAAATGCAAATTGCGACAAGAAAAGAGAGAGATTCAGGACAGTGAACAAACACTAGCCAGCGGTTTACGACAAGTGTGGAGCAGTAAAGCCTTTAGTCTGTCTCTCATTTGGTAAAGACAGACACCTTCAGGAGTGGTGGTGTGAAGGTGGTAGTTTGTGGGTCGTCAGCCAGGTGGTAAACGGGGTGTTGAGGTCAAAACAAAAACAGGTGCTATAGTTAATTAGTAGGTGGGTGTTTGTGGTGGAGCAGGACAGGTGAAGCACCACATACCCAGAGGTAAGCTTAGAGGTTCATTGTTGTAATGACTGTGGGCCAGACTCACCGGGGTACTCTCTATTAAGAAACTGTATCGTGAGGGCCCCTCTCTCCTACTCACATTTCTGAGTCGAGTGAGACAGGGAGACGAGAATATGTGGAACTGATAAAGGAGAGAGAATAATGCAAGGGAGAAAAGTGAAGAAAATGGCAAGAAAGAGCTAAAACACACACACACACACACACACACACACACACACAACACACACACAATTGTTCAGACTCAAATATAACGAATAAACACTAACTCACTAACTAACTGTTTAGGAAAATACAACGACAAAATTAAATACAAGATGAAGATACAGCAATACAGTACCGTCTCTCCTACCTTAGTTACAGTATTAAATCACTGTATTCATAGTACGTGTTGTTATGTTGAAGGGCTATACAGTACATTAAGAGCATAGATGTTCACGTTACCTCCACCCACCCCACCCCACCCCACCCCACCCCACCTCACCCCCACCCCACTCCACCCCACCCTCCCACTCCACCCACCACCACACCCCACCCCACCCCACCCCACCCCACCCCACTCCACTCCAACACCATGTCTAGGGTCATCAACTATACCTGTACCCCTGTCTTAAACTTAGCTGCCACGCAACATCTTGTTCACAAAATTTATCAAACCTCCAATATCGTATAGCGCCTAGTCACAATAATCTATATATTTATACAATATAACTCCCTTCTCTATATATTACGGTTTATATATTATAAGAGATATAAAGCTGACGTATAACACTATTATACCTTATGATAGTCTCTCAGAATCAAGTTTATATAGATTACTCGTTCCTTTTCTTGGTGACTGTACTCGCTGTATAAAACTTGATTCATAAAATTTCGTTCATGTTAAGTGTTTCATCTCTACAGTTAATATTTGTTTTTGTACAGGAATACAAAAACACAAATTACAGACTACAGTACAGTTTGGAAAGTGAAGATGCTCGAGTGAAGTACAATCTACACTGCCCATGTTGTACCAAAGGATTAGTATTCAGTACGCTGTATCCGCACTGCCCCTAACGAGTCGACAGCCGCACGAGAGCCACTTTAATTTTGCGGTTAATTCTGTGGTAAATTTTGTGATGAAAGACGGAATTATTTTCTCTCAGGGTAGGTTCTGTGGCAGGATTTGTCCACACCTGAATATTTTAGGCTGAGCAAATACGCGTTCTTTTTTAATGGTGGGATAAGACGTTGTTGCGCTGAGGAAATTCAAACTATACCCAAAATGGTCTGTTTCTTCTCTCTCTCACAGAGAGAGAGGAGAATAGCCATTATTTTTAGTAGGAAGGGATGAAAAGATAGACTAATGAACCTCTTCAGTCACCTATAAGAATAAGAGAGAGAGAGAGAGAGAGGTGCGTTACCCCTATATCTTGTGTGATGAGCTTTACATACCCCCTTTCTCCCTTCTCTATCTCTCCTCTCGCCTTTCTCAACCTTTTCTCTCACTTTCTACCCCCTTCCTTTCATCCATTTCTACCCCTATTCCCCTTCACCTTTCGATTCCCCTTACTCTCACCCCTATCCCCTTCGTTCCTTTTTTCCACCCCTCTGTCAGCCTCTACTCTCCTTCCTTACTCTCTTTGGGGCGTGGCTCATAAAAGTGTTGAGATCTCTTGAAACTGAATGTCCCAATCACCCCAGACGAACCCATTCATGCCATTCCTCCTTGGCTGGATATATCAGTTTCTATTAATTACACTCCTGTTGGTAGTAAGCAAATGTTAAACACCGATGTGGTGAGATGTGTCACACTAGAAACTATTAACAGACACATAGAGAGTATTAAACGAATGAATGTTATGCTTTTACTGATGGTTCTGTGCAGACAAACACAGGTAGAACAGGCTGTGCAATTGTAATATATAAGGAAAAGAGATGATAGTGTCAAACAAGCAAAGGCTGAACAACTCCAGCACAACACAAACTGAACTAACTGGAATCTACTTAGCTGCAGACTACCTTAAAGAAAATGGAGGTGGGGTGATATATAATCTGTGACTCTCAAAGTGCTTTGAAATCAATGAACAGCCCATCAGGTTCTATGTCTAAAGTTGTATGTGATATTAAAAGGATTGTGATAACTAATAGAACAACTTTCGTATCGAATTTATGTTGATTCAGTCCCAAGTTGGAATTAGGTATCATGACTGTTGATTGACTGGCCAATGAGGCATGTAAGAAAGAAAATGTTGACCGTGACCTTGGCCTGTCCAATGCTGTAATTAAAACATTCAAGTCAGAATCATGAACTCTGATCTAGAAGAACTGAGAAATGCAGAGAGACCTGACAGTTGTAGCATTAGTAAATATGACAAATTTTGTGACAAGAGGTACCGGTATGGCCAGTATAAGGACAGAACCAGACAATGTGATGTAGTCGTGGCCAGAATTAGGCTAGGATACAGACACATCTGGCAAGTTAGTAACGCTGTACCCATACCGGAACACTCAGCATGTAAACTTTGTGATAAACCTTTAAAGCATACACTTGAACACTATATTATTGAATGTGACACTGTCAAAGACTTGCACCTGACTTATTGTATCTTGAACTATGTAATTACTTCATTGAATCAGGTGTGCTGAGGACATTCTTGCTGTTTATCCCAAATTTACTGCTGGTCCACACTGATTAGTCCTTCACTATATATGAACCACTGTCCAGCGAGACACCACCCTCAGTGTCAAGACCTGACTGAATTACTCAGAATAAGCAAACTGTACTCCAAGCCTTGCCAATAAATTTGTTAACCATACTCTCCTTCCTCACGATCTACCGTTATCCCCTTCCTCCTCCTTCCACCCCTCTCTCACCCTACTATCCTACTTTCACCCTTTACCCTCCTCTCACCCCTACTCCCCTGCTCTCACTCCTTCCAAACTTCCCTACCTAACAACTTTTAAAAGTTTAGCCCTTCACTGCCGGACAATAATTACCTTCATTCTTTGTCGTTGTCTTTACGGGGCGGCCTTTCAAGTTCTCGACCAAAGGAGAAATAAATGAATCCCAAAGGTTCCTGTCTCGCATATGATTGTGGTGGTAGGGGGTGGTGGTGGTGGTGGGGGGTGGTGGTAGGGGTGGATGTAGGGGGTGGATGGGGGTGGATGTAGGGGTGGTTGTAGGGGGGTGGTGGAAAAAGAGAATGGGAGTGTTAAGAAGGAGCAATAGGGGTGGGGAGGAAAAGAAAAAGGAAGAGGTGAGAAGAGAAGGAAAAGGAAGAGGTGTGGAGACGGGGAGAGGAAGGGAAGGACTGAAAAAGGAGATAAGGATGATGAAGAACAAAAGAGGATAGGTAAGGGGAGGAGAGAGAACACGGGAGGAAGAGGGAAGCTTGGGAGAGAACAAATTAGTGGAGAGGAGGGGAGGAGGAGGAGAGAGAGTGAAATGACATAAAGAGAGGAAGAAGCATGGGAGTGAGAAGGAGGAGAGAGGGAAGGAGGAAGAAGATGTGTGAAAGACAGGGAGAGGGAAGATGAGAGGATATTTAAGGAGGAAAGAGAAAAAGAGAGGGGAGAGGGGGGGGGGGGGGGAGAGAGAGAGAGAGAGAGAGAGAGAGAGAGAGAGAGAGAGAGAGAGAGAGAGAGAGAGATGATTCTACACTAGAGACGCAATTTGTACAACCTTCCTCCACCACCCCTTCCTCGGGCAGGGTATTTTTCTCCTCCTCACTAACCCACCTCCCCTTCCCTGCGGTGGTAGCTGCATGAGTCAGGGAGGAGACAGGGAGGAGACAGAGGGTGAAAAGAAATAGGAGAGAGATACTCATGAGGGGCAAGGATGGATTGATTAAACCCAAGTGCCTGCCCTTGCCTCGGCCAGGCCTAGAAGAGGGAGCCAAGAGGGAGCTAAGAGGGAGCCAAAGAAGGGGAGCTAAGAGGAGCCAAGAGGGGAGCTAAGAAGGACAAGGAGGGGAGCTAAGAAGGGGCTAAGAAGGGAGCCAAGAGGGGAGCTAAGAGGGAGCCAAGAAGGGAGCTAAGAGGAGCTAAGAAGGGGCATATCTGGTGAAACAACGCGCCTTTACCTGAGGGCAGTTAAGAGGTGACAACCACAGCCTCAGTTAGTCATTTTGTAGTTTTCTCTATATTATAAACATACAGGTGACATAGAGTTTAATGAGCAGTTAGCACTTTGAGAGTGTTAGACATGAAAGTGATTCGTGTTACTCAAATGCTAATTAGTCCCAAGGTGATGTAATTAACACTAGTTATCTACAGGTGTATTTGGCAAGGTCAGACTCCACTAACAGAGTACCACGCAGGTTAACCCTATGTATACTTTTACCATGTTATAATGTATATACCTGCTGAGGAATCATCAACTTACGATGACATTCAGTGAGACGTTTCTTCAGTGTGTTGTTGATAAATGTTGGTGTACTACAGTATATATGGATGATACTTTATTATAATAAATGATATAATAATTAATATCACCAGGTGTTGATAATATAGGTAATAACATTGTATTTAATTATAGAAACGGGGACAGATGCTAACTTTATCGAAACATTCTTCAAACGCCGATCAATCCTAACCTAACCTGACCTGACCTGACCAAACCTGACCTGACCTGACCAAACCTAACCTGACCTAACCTAACCAAACCTAACCTGACCAAACCTAACCTAACCAAACCAAACCTAACCTAACCTAACCTAACCTAACCTAACCTAACTCAACCAAAACCCAACCAAACCTAATCTAACCTGACCTGACCTGACCTCCCTAGCAGAGTTTTAAAGACTTTACTCTACCAGCTGATGGTTTTATTAGGTTCTGAAACATTGGAACAAAACAACATAGACGGTACAAGATAATGCTATGTGAACAGCCTGTATGACTGTCAATATATTTGATCTGAGGGGAGGAGAGGGGAGACACCGACGCCATCATCTGAGGGAGTGAGGGGAGATAACCATGCCATGATCTGAGGATAGTAAGGGAGATAACCATACCATGATCTGAGGGGAGGAGAGGGGAGATAACCATGCCATGATCTGAGGGAGTGAGGGGAGATAACCATGCCAGATCTGAGGATAGTAAGGGGAGACAGCCATACCATGATCTGAGGGGAGTGAGGGGAGATAACCATGCCATGATCTGAGGGGAGGAGGAGATAACCATGATCTGAGGATAGTAAGGGAGACAGCCATACCATGATCTGAGGGGGAGTGAGGGGAGATAACCATGCCATGATCTGAGGATAGTAAGGGAGATAACCACATGATCTGAGGATAGAAGGGAGACAGCCATACCATGATCTGAGGAGTGAGGAGACAGCCATGCCATGATCTGAGGGGAGTGAGGGAGACAACCATGCCATGATCTGAGGGGAGAGAGGGGAGATAACCATGATCTGAGGGGAGTAGAGAGGGAGACACCGACGCCATCATCTGAGGGAGTGAGGGGAGATAACCACATGATCTGAGGATAGTAAGGGAGACAACATACCATGATCTGAGGGGAGGAGGGGAGATAACCATGCCATGATCTGAGGATAGTAAGGGAGACAGCCATACCATGATCTGAGGGGAGTGAGGGGAGATAACCATGCCATGATCTGAGGGGAGGAGAGGGGGAGACACTGACGCCATCATCTGAGGGGAGTGAGGGGAGATAACCATGCCATGATCTGTGAGGGGAGAGGGAGACACTGACGCCATCATCTGAGGGGAGTGAGGGGAGACAACCATGCCATGATCTGAGGATAGTAAGGGGAGACAGCCATACCATGATCTGAGGGAGGGGAGGGGAGATAACCGCCATGATCTGAGGGAGGAGGGGAGATAACCATGCCATGATCTGAGGATAGTAAGGGAGACAGCCATACCATGATCTGAGGGGAGGAGGGGAGGAGCAACTGCCATGATCTGAGGGGAGAGGGGGAGATAACCATGCCATGATCTGAGGGGAGGAGAGGGGAGATAACCATGCCATGATCTGAGGGGAGGAGAGGGGAGACACCGACGCCATCATCTGAGGGGGAGTGAGGGAAAATGCCAGATCTGAGGGGAGAGGGAGCACACGCCATCATCTGAGGGGAGGAGGGGACAACCATGCCATGATCTGAGGATAGTAAGGGGAACAGCATACCATGATCTGGGGAGGAGGGAGATAACAATGCCATGATCTGAGGGGTGAGGGGAATAACATGCCATGATCTGAGGGGAGTGAGGGAGATAACCATGCCATGATCTGAGGGAGGGAGGAGACACCGACGCCATGATCTGAGGGAGTGAGGGGGAGACAACCATGCCATGATCTGAGGGGAGTGAGGGGAGATAACCATGCCATGATCTGAGGGGAGGAGAGGGGAGACACCGACGCCATCATCTGAGGAGGAGGGAGACAACCATGCCATGATCTGAGGGGAGGGAGAGGGGAGACACCATGCGCCATCATCTGGGGAGTGAGGGGAGACAACCATGCCATGATCTGAGGGAAGTAGGGGGGAGACAACCATGCCATGATCTGAGGGAGTGAGGGGAGATAACCATGCCATGATCTGAGGGAGGAGGGGAGATAACCATGCCATGATCTGAGGGAGTGAGGGAGATAACCATGCCATGATCTGAGGAGGAGGGAGACAGCCATGCCATGATCTGAGGGGAGTGAGGGAGATAACCATGCCATGATCTGAGGGGGTGGGGAACAACCATGCCATGATCTGAGGGTGAGGGAGATAACCATGCCATGATCTGAGGGGAGTGAGGAGATAACCATGCCATCATCTGAGGGAGTGAGGGAGATAACCATGCCATGATCTGAGGGAGTGAGGGGAGATAACCATGCCATGATCTGAGGGGAGTGAGGGGAGCAACCATGCCATCATCTGAGGGGAGTGAGGGAGATAACCATGCCATGATCTGAGGAGAGTAAGGAGATAACCATGCCATGATTTGGGGAAGTGAGGAGACAACCACCATGATCTGAGGGGAGGAGAGGGGAACACCGACGCCATCATCTGAGGGAGTGAGGGGAGATAACCATGCATGATCTGAGGGAGGAGAGGGAGATAGCCATGCCATGATCTGAGGGAGTGGGGGGGAGCCAGCACCATCATCTGGGGGTGAGGGGAGACAACCATGCCATGATCTGAGGGAGTGAGGAGATAACCATGCCATGATCTGAGGGAGTGAGGGAGATAACCATGCAATGATCTGGAGGGGAGAGGGAGACACCGACGCCATCATCTGAGGGAGTGAGGGGAATAACCATGCCATGATCTGAGGAGGAGGGAGATAACCATGCCATGATCTGGGGATAGTAAGGAGACAATATGCCATGATCTGAGGGAGGAGGGGAGATAACCATGCCATGATCTGAGGGAGTGGGGGAGATAACCATGCCATGATCTGAGGGGAGGAGAGGGGAGACAACCATGCAGTCTGAGGGGAGGAGAGGGGAGATAACCATGCCATGATCTGAGGATAGTAAGGGAGACAGCCATACCATGATCTGAGGGAGGGAGAGGGAGATAACCATGCCATGATCTGAGGATAGTGAGGGAGACAGCCATGCCATGATCTGAGGGGAGTGAGGGGAGATAACCATGCCATGATCTGAGGGGAGGAGGAGGGAGATAACAATGCCATGATCTGAGGGGAGGAGAGGGAGATAACCATGCCATGATCTGAGGATAGTAAGGGGAGACAACCATGCCATGATCTGAGGGGAGGAGGGAGATAACCATGATCTGAGGAGGTGGGGAGACATAGCCATGATCTGAGGGGAGGGGGGAGATAACCATGCCATGATCTGAGGGGAGGAGGGGGGCACCATGCCATGATCTGAGGGGAGGAGAGGGGAGACACCGACGCCATCATCAGGAGTGAGGAGATAACCATGCCATGATCTGAGGATAGTAAGAGACAACCATACATGATCTGAGGGAGGAGAGGGAGACACCGACGCCATCATCTAGGGAGTGAGGAGATAACCATGCCATGATCTGAGGATAGTGGGGAGACAGCCATACCATGATCTGGGGAGTGAGAGGAGATGATGCCATGATCTGAGGGGAGGAGGGGAGATAACCATGCCATGATCTGAGGATAGTAAGGGGAGACAGCCATACCAATGATCTGAGGGAGTGGGGGAGATAACCATGCCATGATCTGAGGGAGGAGAGGAGATAACCATGCCATGATCTGAGGGAGTGAGGGAGATAACCATGCCATGATCTGAGGGAGGGAGAGAAGCAATCTGAGGAGTGAGGGGAGATAACCATGCCATGATCTGAGGATGAGTAGGAGATAACCATACATGATCTGAGGGGAGGGAGATAACCATGCCATGATCTGGGGAGTGAGGAGATAACCATGCCATGATCTGAGGATAGTAAGGGGAGACAGCCATACAGGATCTGAGGGAGTGAGGGGAGACAACCATGCCATGATCTGAGGGAGTGAGGGGAGACAACCATGCCATGATCTGAGGAGTGAGGGGAGACAAGCCATGCCATGATCTGAGGGGAGTGAGGGGAATAACCATGCCATGATCTGAGGGAGTGAGGGGAGACAACCATGCCATGATCTAGGGGAGTGAGGGGGAGATAACCATGCCATGATCTGGGGAGGAGAGGGAGACACCGACAGCCATCATCAGAGGAGTGAGGGGAGAGAACCATGCCATGATCTGGGGAGTGAGGGGAGACAACCATGCCATGATCTGAGGGAGTGAGGGGAGACAAATGCCATGATCTGAGGGGAGGAGGGGGAGACACCGACATGCATCATCTGAGGGAGTGAGGGAGATAACATGCCATGATCTGAGGATAGTGAGGGGAGACAACCATACCATGATCTGAGGGAGGAGGGGAGATAGCCATGCCATGATCTGAGGGGAGTGGGAGACAACAATGCCATGATCTGAGGGAGTGAGGGAGACAACCATGCCATGATCTGAGGGGAGTGAGGGGAGATAACCATGCCAAGATCTGAGGGGAGGGAGGGAGACAACCATGCCATGATCTGAGGGGAGTGAGGGAGATAACCATGCCATGATCTGAGGGGAGTGAGGGGAGACAGCCATACCAGTGATCTGAGGGGAGGGAGGGGAGACAACTGCCATGATCTGAGGGGAGTGAGGGGAGATAACCATGCCATGATCTGAGGGAGGGAGAGGGGGAGACACTGAGCCATATCTGAGGGGAGTGAGGGGAGACACGACGCTAATGTCTGAGGGGAGGAGGGAGACAACCATGCCATGGATCTGAGGGAGTGAGGACAACCATGCATGATCTGAGGAGTGAGGAGACACCGACCATGATCTGAGGGGAGGGAGGAGATAACCATGCCATGATCTGAGGGGAGAGGGGAGACAACCATGCCATGATCTGAGGGAGTGAGGGGGACACTGACGCACTGAGGGGAGTGAGGGGAGACAACCATGCTAGGCGATCTGGAGGAGTGAGGGAGACACACGCCATGATCTGAGGGGAGTGAGGGGAGCAACCATGCCATGATCTGAGGGAGTGAGGGAGACACCGACGCCATCATCTGAGGAGTGAGGGAGATACACCATGACTGAGGGGAGGAGGGGAGATAACCATGCCAAGGATCTGAGGGGAGTGAGGGGAGACACGACGCATCATCTGAGGGAGTGAGGACAACCATGCCTGGATCTGGAGGGGAGTGAGGGGAGACACTGAGCATCATGAGGGAGGAGGGGAGACCATGCATGATCGAGGGGAGGGGAGACACGACCATCATCTGAGGGAGTGAGGGAGACAACCATGCCATGACGGAGGGGAGTGAGGGAGACACGACGCCATGATCTGAGGGGAGTGAGGGGAGACACTGACGCCATGATCTGGAGGAGGAGGGAGACATGGGGAGGAGAGGGAGACAACCATGCCAGGATCTGAGGGGAGTGAGGGGAGACAAACATGATCTGAGGGAGGAGGGAGACAACGATGCCATGACTGAGGGGAGGAGGGAGACAACCATGCCATGATCTGAGGGAGGAGGGGAGACACCACGCAAGGATCTGAGGGGAGGGAGACACGACGCCATCATCTGAGGGGAGTGAGGGGAGACAACTGCATGGACTGAGGGAGTGAGGGAGAGAACATGCAGGATCTGAGGGGAGGAGAGGGGAGACAACCATGCCATGATCTGAGGAGTGAGGAGACACCGACGCCATGATCTGAGGAGTGAGGGGGAGACAACCACAATGATCTGAGGGAGTGAGGGGAGACACTGACGCTATCATCTGAGGGAGTGAGGGAGACACGACGCCATGATCTGGAGGGGAGTGAGGAGAGAACCATGCCTGATCTGAGGGGAGTGAGGAGAGAAACTAAGCAAGGATCTGAGGGGAGGAGAGGGGAGACACTGACGCCATGATCTGAGGGAGGAGGGAGAAACCACGCAAGGATCTGGAGGGGAGTGAGGGGAGACAACCATGCCATGATCTGAGGGGGAGTGGAGGAGACACTGACGCCATCATCTGAGGGAGGAGGAGAAACAGTGAGGGGGTGAGGGAGACAACCATGATCTGAGGAGAGAGGGAGACACGACGCAATCTGAGGGGAGGGGAGATACCATGGATCTGAGAGGAGGAGACACCGACGCCACTATCTGAGAGGAGGAGACACCAGCCATGATCTGGAGGGGAGTGAGGAGACACCGACGCCATCATCTGAGGAGTGGGGAAGCCATGATCTGAGGGGGGAGGGAGACAACTGCTGGGACTGAGGAGGAGGGGAGACACTGAGCCATCATCTGAGGAGGAGGGAGACAACCATGCCATGTCTGAGGAGGAGGGGAGACAACGTCTGAGGGGAGGAGGGGATGTGGGGTGAGGGGAGACATGCCATGACCTGAGGGGAGTGAGGGGAGACACGACAAGATCTGAGGGGAGGAGAGGGGAGACACTGACGCTATGATCTGAGGGGAGGGGGTGGGGGGAGGGGAGACACTGACGCTATCATCTGAGGGGAGGAGGGGAGATAACCAAGCTGATCTGAGGGGAGTAAGGAGAACTGCCATGATCTGAGGGGAGAGAGGGAGACACTGACGCCATTATCTGAGGGAGTAAGGGAGACCATGCAAGGATCTGAGGAGGAGGAGGACACCGACGCCATCATCTGAGGGGAGGGAGACACTGACGCCATCATCTGAGGGGAGTGAGAGGGGAGACAACCATGCCAAGATCTGAGGAGGAAGGGAGACAACCACCAATGATCTGAGGGGAGAGAGGGGAGACACCGACCATCATCTGAGGAGGAGGAGACAACCATGCCAAGGATCTGAGGGGGAGAGGGCACACCGACGCTATGTATCTGAGGGGAGGGAGGAGACACCATGCTATGATCTGAGGGGAGAGAGGACACTGACGCTATCATCTGAGGGGAGTAAGGGAGACAACCATGCAAGGATCTGAGGGGAGAGGGGACACCGGACGCCATCATCTGAGGGGAGTGAGGAGACAAACCATGCCATGATCTGAGGGGAGGAGAGGGGAGACACTGACGCCATCATCTGAGGGAGGAGGGAGACAACCATGAACTGAGGGGAGGAGAGGAGACACTGATGCCATCATCTGAGGGGAGGAGGGGAGACAACCATGCCATGATCTGGAGGGTAGTGAGGGAGAACCATGCAAGGATCTGAGGGAGGAAAAGGGGGGAGACAACCACGACTTACATTTAAGAGGGAACCAAGAGGGGAATATCTAACCAGACACGCTGAGCATAACCCAAGGGGAATTAAGAGGCGATATCATATAAGATTAACCAAGTCTTTGACCAGAGGGAAGACGACCTCGCCCCTGACCTGAGGGGACGCTAAGAGGGACACACTAAGAGGGAAGATTATCAAAGACCTGATCTGGAGGGAAGTTGAGGGGATTATCACCCAGGACAACCTAACCTAATTCCTTAGAATTAACTTCAAAGCTTAAACAAGCTGACCCAACTGAGGGTTAGATGCCTATGCACCACATTCTGACTGGGGGAGATATAAGGAGGAGGATTTACAGGCCAGGTGTCTGGAGATTATTGTCACTATAACACAACCTTGACCAAGACCGAGGGAGTTGGGGAGGGAGGAAGGGAGGAGGAGGAGGGAAGGGAGTTAGGGAGGGACGGCAGGAGTTAGGGAGAGAGGGGAGGAGGAAGAGGAGTGGGGAGGGGAGGAGGGAACGGAAAGGAGGGAGTTAGAGAGGGGGAGGGACGGAAGGGGAGTGGGGGTGGACGGGAAGGGAAAAGGAGGGGAGTTAGGGAGAGAGGTGGGAGGGAGGAATCACGATGACCTAATCTGAGGTGGGGATTAATTTATGTATAGACAACCATGACTCAGTGGAGAGGAAGCACTCCAGCCACAGACAGCCGTGACCCTGTAAGAGGAAGAAGCATCAAGAGATGGCCAGACTCTGAGGGGACGTAAGAGAGAGAGAGAGAGAGAGAGAGAGAGAGAGAGAGAGAGAGAGAGAGAGAGAACGAAGAAAATAAGAGCGAGAAAAACTTGGACACCACAAAGACAAAGACAGATAGATAGATAGATAGACAGGATAGATAGATAGATTGATAGACATAGACAAAGACAAGATGGGTGTACTAGTAAGCGACTCTGACCTGACCTGACCTGGACGTGACCTGACCTGACCTGACCTGACCTGGCCTGAGGGGTAAGAGGAGCAGATGAGCAACAACGGCGGCTGGAAGTGAGATAATGACTGGAGGAAGATGAGGTCGATTATGAGGGAGTAGAGGTCGATTATGAGGGGAGAGGCCGATTATGAGGGAGTAGAGGCCGATTAGTGAGGAGAAAGAGGCCGATTGTGAGGGGAGTGGAGGCCGATTATGAGTGGAGTAGGAGGCCGATTATGAGGGAGTGAGGCCGATAGAGAGAGTAGAAGCGATTATGAGGAGTAGAGGCCGATTATGGGAACGGCGACCGGATAATGGACATTAAAGGATAGGAGCCAGTAAGCCGGATATGAAAGGTATTAAGGGATACCAGATACAGTAAGCCGGATATGGGCCGCTTAATGGATAACATAGTAAGGGATAAGAAACGAATCAGAGCAGCAGACACAATGAGCCGGATATGGTACGATTTAAAGCCGGATAAGGAACGAATTACATGGAAGGAGACAGTAGTGGCCAGATATACGCCAGGTACTAGCCAGATGGATAGTGGAGGATAGACAGGATAGAATGGATAGTTTAGAGAGAATCTTGTTAAAATTAGGAATTATTAAAGGAGTGATACAGACAGACAGACAGAGACAGACAGACAGACAGACAGACAGACAGGTGACAGACAGACAGACAGACAGTGACAGATAGACAGACAGACACACACAGTGCACACACACACACACAGGGTAAGACAGCTGCGTGTCAGATCGTGTGTGTGTGTGTGTGTAATAATAATAATAATAAACGGTTTATTAATAGAGTTGCAGTCGGTGGCTGGGAAAATATACAGACTTACATTTGATTTAGACATAATGATATAATATGCATTGGAAACATTTACAGGGCTGTACAGTACATAAATCAGAGTTGTTTATTATTTTAACAATAGATGGATGGTGCTGTTCTTATATTCATGGTGCGGGCTCTTGTGGGCTGAATTTTGTTGTAGTGGCGACTGCGCGAGGTGGGTGGGGGCTGCAGGTGGCAGGAGGTGGCGGAGACGAGGGTATGGTCCACACCTCAAACAAACTCTTCCAGTGCTTGGTGGTGGAGGTCACTGAGGGATGGCATTCCAGGGTGGAGAGCTGTTGGTGTATGGTCTCTGTACTGTGGCCTATGTGTGTGGTCCCTGTGTATGGCCCTGTACTGTGTGGCCTTATGTGTGTGTGGGTCCCTGTGCATGGGTCCTGGTACTGTGTGGTCTCATGTGTGTGGTCCCTGTGCATGGGTTTCTGTACTGTGGCCCTGTACTGTGTGGCCCTGCACTGTGTGGCTCCGTACTGTGTGGCCCTGTACTGTGTGGCCCTGCATCTTCCTGGTACTGTGGGCCTGTACTGTGTCACACCTTCTCATCCACATGCTCATCATTCTCAGAGTTTCATTCTCTCCTTCTCACACCATCTCCCTATCTTCACCACTTCTCACACTCATTTCAACACTATTTTCTCACTACTATCTACCTTTCTCACCACTATTCTCTGACCACTATATCCTCCCCCCTCCACCACCTTCCTCACCGACCATCTCTTCCTCACCACCACCATCTCCTCCTCTCACCACTCATCTCCTCCCTCACCACCACCACCATCTCCTCACCCTCCCTCACTCACCATCTCACCATCACCATCTCCTCTTCTCTCACCACCATCTCTCCCTCACTACTCACCATCTCCTCCTCACCATCACCATCTCCTCTTACCATACCATCTCCAACAATCACTTCCATCACGCCCGAGGCAGTTCTCTTACTCCACAGTTTAATCACCACCTCACCTCACTCCTCCCTTATTGACCTCCACACACTCCTTTTCTACGCCCCTCAAGCCTAAGGTTATTATTCTCTCTGCAGAAATGTCTCACTGGTATTTCTAGTAATGGACCTTGCAGATATGTCTCTTAAGAGATGTCTTAGCCTTCAGAGTAAGTCTTAGTCGATGTTTCTTTCAGTGATGAGTCTCAGTAGATATGCTATTGTTTCTCAGTCATTTCTCAGTAACGTGGCTTTAGACTTCGTATCAATGGTGTTTCAGTGCGTTTTTAAGTACAAGTGCCTACTGAGAGAGAGAGGAGAGAGAGAGAGAGAGGAGAGAGAGTATAAATAAACTCCCCATATCAACAGTCCACCATTTGTCCCTAAACCCCTAGACACAGTGAAGCCCACTCCATATTCCTCCCCTGATCTATCTGGTATACCATCTCCCCACTTCACACAGTTCATTCATCTCTCTCTCTCTCTCTCTGCCTTTCTCATATTTGTCAATCGCCTCTTCCACCCTTCAATCATCAACTGTCCATACAACTTTTTCTTTGTTGGATCACAAAGGCGAGAGAGCACTCTACCCCAACCTTGTCACACACACACCCACACACACACACACACACACACACCCACACACACACACACACACACCACACACACACACACCACACACACACACACTCTCCCTGCTCAAGAATATGCATGAAACACCTTAAAAGCAATCTGTGTTCCTTTGTGTGTCAGCTTTTGATACAACTATTTTTGTTGTGATGTGTTCTGTTCAATGATGACTCTCTCTTTCAGTATGTATAGTGTCTTTATATATGATCTATATACATGTATTCATAAAATAACAAAAATCACAAACAATAACAAAATAACAATAACATTACAACAATAACAAAATAACAATAACATTACAAAAATAACAACAACAAAAATAAATAAAAATTACAAATAATAATAACAAAATAATAATAAATAACATAAAGCACTTCATCTAGTTCTGAGTAGGTAGAAACTACCACCAGACATACTGTAGGTAGGAGGGAGGGGGTTTACAGGAGGAGGGGGGGTTGACAGGAGGAGGGGAGAAAGGGGGATTGATTGGGAAGGAGGAGAATAGATGAGGAAAGAGGAGAAAGGGTATAAGAGTTGAAAAGACAAAATATGAAGAAAAAATTGACATTCGTTCAGCTATAAAATAACAACAATAAACAATCATAACAACAAATAATAACAACAACAACAACAATCAACAACAACAAAATG
Source organism: Homarus americanus (assembly GCF_018991925.1). Classification (NCBI taxonomy): domain Eukaryota; kingdom Metazoa; phylum Arthropoda; class Malacostraca; order Decapoda; family Nephropidae; genus Homarus; species Homarus americanus. Next base: position 288,888 of record NW_024714087.1, read on the forward strand.
TAACAACAACAACAATCATAAAAAACAACAACTCTACCCAGAAAAGTGAGGGACCCGCAGAAGTGAGATTATTACAAGCTTGGGAAAAATCTTGAGAAAACAGAAGTTGTCGAAAATTAAACTAAAGTCACCTAGCTGGTGTAGAGGGGGAAGGGGAGGGGGTGAAGGGGAGGGGAAGGGGAGGGGGTGAAGGAGGGGAGAGGGGTGAAGGGGAGGTGAAGGAAGGTGAGGGGAAGGGGGAGGGGAAGGGGTGGGGAGGGGAAGGGTGAAGGGAGGGGTGGAGGGGAAGGGGTGGAGGGGAGGTGAAGGAGGGGTGAAGGGAGGGGTGAAGGAAGGTGGAGGGGAGGGGAAGGGGAGGTCAAGAGAAAGGCATGGGAGGAGAAGGAAAGAGGAGCAGAGAGGAAAGGAGGAGGAGGAGGAGAAGAAAGGAAGGAGAGGGGAGAGGAGGAGAATAAAAGACAAAAGAGATGATGGAGGAGGGAGAGAGACAAGGAATAATTAAGATAGACGAGGAGGTGGTAAAGGAAGAGGAAAGAGAAGGATGAGATGAATAACGTGAGGAGGAAGAGACGAGGGTGGAGGAAGAGGAGGATAAAGGAACATGAAGGGGAAGGAAGGAAGGAAGGAAGAAAGAAAGGAATCAAAGAGGAGGAAGACGGGAAGAAGGATGAATGAGATACAAAGGAGAACTGAAATAAATGAAGAATAATAAGGACAAGGAATAAACAAGAGTAAGAAAAAAAATAAGAAGATATATATATATAGAGAAGATAGAAGAGAGGAGGAGAAGACAAACAAGGGAAGAGAACGAAAACACACACACACACACACACACACACACACACACACACAGACACACACACACACACACACACACACACACACAGATACACACACACACACACACACACACACACACACACACACACACACAGGGGATGAAGTCAAGAAGATTGAAGAGTGATACACAAATGGAATGGAAAGTGAAGGGGAGAGGTGAAGGAAGAAGGGTGAAGGAGAGGTGAGAAGGAGAATTGAAGGGGAGAGAAGAGGTGAAGGGAGAGAGGTGAAGGAGGGGAGAATTGAAGGGGAGAGAGGAGTGAAGGGGAGAAT
>NW_024714088.1:2500-11749 GCF_018991925.1 Homarus americanus
TGGGATTTCGAATGCTCTTGATGGAACAGAAGACGACTTGTTGTGGGATTATGAGGCTAATGAGAGCGTGAATGAGGATGAAGATATTGATGATCCTATGGCTGATGATGGTGTTGATCCATATGACGATGCTGTTCAAGGAGAGGACTGGGAGGAGCTGTTTGGTGCTGCAGATGATGACAAGGAAAATGATTTTGATGGATTTTAATGAAAATATTCAGAAATATGGTATCGTAGTATTTATTCAAGTCAATTAGGATAGAATATTATTGTAATTCAACAGTTTTTTAACTGAAAACCATTCGAAAAGCGATTACGGTAAAATCTTTTGAACGACGAAAGAAAGTGAAAGTCATTGTTTTCGTCACAATTTTATCCCACTTTCCACTGTAATACGTACGTCTTTTCAGCAAAAATATTACATTTCCATATTTATTTCTGAGAATATATTCATTCAGGCACAGTTAAGGTAAAATATACTTGTGATGTAATATTTTAATGAAAATATTTATAAATAAGGTATCGTATTTTTCTTTTGTTTCAAATTTAATTAACAAAGATTGATGTTTCAAATTTAATTTAAAAAAATTTATGTATCCATAAATAAACTTTTAAAAATGAATACTTTATGTTTTACATACTCCTGTGCATACCATACCATACCATACCATGCATTTGGCTACTTTTGGCTTGCTATGATGACGCAAGAGATCTGCCCTGGCAACTGTACCGACACTCACAGTGGGTGGTGAGTTGGTGCGTCGTTTCCATTGTTTACTGGTAGTTACTGGTAAATATTTTTCAACCTAACGAAACTATTACCCGTATAGAGGTCGACCCCCAACTTTTTGCCAAAAAATTTGGTCTTAAGAACTCGTGCTATACACGGGTATATACGGTATATATATATATATATATATACACAGTGGTCCCTCAGTTAACGAGCAGAATCCATTCCAGCAGGTTGCTCGGTAACCGAAAAACTCGTTAACCGAAACCATTGTTTCAAAGGGTTTTTGTGCAATTGGTTCCAGCTCACCGAAAATTGCCTAAATTCAACAAAAAAGGTAGAAATGTACACTTACTTTGTGTATTTCATTTACGCGTTTTTCGTTTTACGCGGACCTCCACGGTTCAATTGACTGCGTAAATGCAGACTCCACTATATATATACACATATATATATATATATATATATATATATATATATATATATATATATATATATATATATATATATATATATATATATATATATATATATATATATATATATATATATATATATATATATATATATATATATATATATATATATATCTATATATATATATATATATATATATATACAGTGAACCCTCACTTTACGCGGTCAATTGAACCCACGGAGGCCCGCGTAAAGCGAGAAACGCGTAAAGTGAACAACATAACATATGGGATTAAATGAAATAGAGACCGGCTGACCCCCAAACTCCACTTTTTCCGACACAATACCTATGTTCTGGTAAAAATAACATCTTAATTTTATGATGGTACATGCACACAATTAATACTTAAGAGAAATAGAGAAATACAGTCGCCAAGTTAATGTCCATTCAAATAATGGACTCAACTCCCTCCCCCTCTTCTCACACTACACTCGTTGGCTCTTCCCTCTCTGAGAATTTTTTGGGGTAAAACCACTAGATTTTAAGGTATAGTAATAAATATTACCTCAAACTAAAGTTAGGATAATATAATTGACATTGCTGGATTCCTTGTAAGACCAGGAATATTTTGAATATAAATGTCATATATTTTGTACAAAAGATAACATATTTACTCAGAGTAAACAAAATACTTACATTAGATCTAAAATTTGTATGTCTAATGCAAAATCTATGATGTTTACTTTCAAAATGATCATCAAATTGTAAGAATTCCAACAATGTAAATTATATTCTGGCTGGGTAATTTGTATGAATTTTATGAGCTAAAACAAATAGCTTCAATTAATAAAAAAAAAAATATTCTTCACGACACTATCTGTCAATCAAAGTACCCCACCTTGCCTCCCCCCTCTTCCAACCGCGCCAGATGGTCGGTCCGTCCCAACCATCCCCCCCACCCCCCACCAACCCTCCCTACAAGAGTATATATATATATATATATATATATATATATATATATATATATATATATATATATATATATATATATATATATATATATATATATATATATATATATATATATATATATATATATATATATATATACCATATATATATATATATATATATATATATATATATATATATATATATATATATATATATATATATATATATATATATATATATATATATACAGTATATATATATATATATATATATATATATATATATATACATGCTATATATATATATATATATATATATATATATATATATATATATATATATATATATATATATATATATATATATATATATATACAGTATTTCGATTAACGAACTCATCCGTTCCCGAAAATTTACGTTAACGCTTACGTTCGATAACGAAACCATTGTTTCAATAGGTTTTTTGAATAATTAGTTCAGCTCACCGAAATTTCTAAATTCGCTTAAAAATGGTGAAAAGTTCACTTACTTTGAGGTGTGTATGTAGAAGGCGCCTGGATGATGATGATGATGATGGGATTTAGAATGGGGGTGGAGGAGAAGGAAGAAGAGAAGGCATTGGGGTGGAAGAGAAGTCACCCCATGGTGCCATTTCACCCATAAAATTTTAGCTCTCTGGTTTAATTCAAGATTATTTTCTTTAAATCAATGCTGCACTGCATTATATATTGTCAATATATAAAATATATTTCAAAATGACCAATAATTTGCTTGGAAACACAGAAAAAAGCATTTAGTTGAAGAGAGTCTCAAGCAAGATGTTACCTCCAGTGAAAACAGAGAGAGACTGACGCCTGTTTGCTGTGTTAAGAGGCTGGATGCCGCGCATTAAACTAGTCACTTTACCTTCAATTTCGTTCAATAATTGTTAAAATGACTAAAAAATTGAATATTAAACTTTTAAAATTATTGAATAGTATAAACTTCTTGATATTTACAAAAATAGTAAGGAATTTAAGCCCTAGAACCGATTAATGTATTGGCGGACTGATACTAAAGCTGGTTGCCCGGTCAGTGCAAGCGAAAACATGTTGAGGTCGGTTCGTAAGAAGTTCGTTAAGCGAAATTTTTTTAGTTAAACGAATTGAAGATCCTTATGGAAGGTAGTTCGTTAATCGAAATTACGTTAACCGAGGTGTTCGTTAAACGAGGGGTCACTGTATATATACACACACACAACTTGTACATTTTCAAACTGTCTGTTGCTCCTGTTTCCACAAGACCTACCTCTCTTCTCCACCCCCACCTTCAAACACCCTTGCATTTAGGTACAGTACCCTGTATTTTATATTCTTTTGGATATTAGAACCCTCAAAGAAGCATGATCGATAGATAATTTACCTTGTTAAAATACATGAATTCTTTCAGATTGTTCTGTGAGGACAGAGATGGTGTTGGTAAGTGTAAGAATGTTCCACCTGGTACTGTTGTGGATTCTGGGATCACACATCCAAGTGAGCGAGATTTCTATCTCTGCTCTCATCAAGTAAGTTCACCTTTATTCTGATATATTTATTTTAGAGTAGAAAAATAAACACTAGAATGTTGTATGCAGTGTTGTACGTTGACGCCGTTAATTTAACGCAGTCAATGGACGGCGGCAATTTTTTTTTAACTCTTCAGGGGTGAGTACAGACTGTACTCACCCCTGATGATGTGAATTACACGAAAGCGCTTGGGAACTTCGTGTTTTCTTCTTTCCTTGTGGTTATCAGCATATATATATATATATATATATATATATATATATATATATATATATATATATATATATATATATATATATATATATATATATATATATATATATATATATATATATATATATATATATATATATATATATATATATATATATATATATATATATATATATATATATATATATATATATATATATATATATATATATATATATATATATATATATATATGTATATATATATATATATATATATATATATATATATACATATATATATATATATATGCAAGTAAATCACTGTAAAATTAGCAGCGTGATACAGGTATATGCTGATAACCACAAGAAAGAAGAAAACTGCAGTTCTTTGTTATCTTCAGGGGTGAGTACAGACTAGAGAGAGTAATACAAATCAAGGTGTATATATACAGAGGAGGGTGAGACCAGGTCCACAATGGTCAGGTATTAGGTAATGACCCTACTAATCTTTAAATAGCACACAACGGTTGGTGGTCAGGTCAGATGGTCAAGTGACCCGGCCTTCTCACCTGATCACGAATCTTCTTAATTACAAAATTGTCCAGCTTGTACATGCCGTTACTCAAATTCATGTTGAATGCTTCGTTATGTTTAATAAGACTAGATTCTATGATGTTCCTACTGTCAATTGACTTACATGGTAATATTGAGGAGGCATTATCCCAGTCAATGCAATGCTTGTTATCCCTCAAATGAACAAACAGAGCATTGGATTCCTGGCCTGTCCTAACACTGTATTTGTGTTGTTTAATTCTAGTTGCAAGATCTTTACCTGTCTGGCCTAAGTAAAACATATTACATTCCTTGCAAGGAACTTTATAAATACAACCAATTGTGTTGTTGGGGGAGTTCTTGATTAACATTTGTTTAACAGTGCTTGAGTTTTTAAATGCCACATTGACGTTCCAGGTTTTTAGCTGTGCAGGAATGTGTGAGAAATTTTTGTGAAATGGTAATATTAAGATATTCTTATGGTCATGGGTGGGCTTGGGGTCAGTTCTATAAAAAGTTTTCTTAGTAATGTTTAAGCATTTGTCTATGAAAGATCTAGGGTATTTAAGGTTTGAGCCAATATTATATATATATTTGTATTCCTCATCGATGAATTCCGGACTGCAAATTCTCAAAGCACGTAAAAACATTGTTGAAAATACTGACTGTTTGACTTTATTATGGTGGGCAGAATAATAATGAATGTATGAACACATATTAGTTGGTTTTCTATAAATACTGAACTTAAAAGTGTTACCTATTCTGTGTATCAGACAGTCTAGGAATGGCAATTTACAGTCTTGCTCTAATTCCACAGTGAATTTGATCGAGGGGGCTAAGTTGTTAAGTTGTGGTAGGAAAGCTTTTAGGTCCTCATTACATGGCCAGAGACATAATACATCATCAACATATCTAAACCAGACTGCTGAGGGTGGTAAAATATTACTTAATAGTTTCTTTTCAAAGAATTCCATATATAGGTTGCTTAATGCAGGTGAGAGTGGATTACCCATTGCCATACCAAATTTTTGAGCATAATATTCCCCATTGAATTCGAATTTGCAATCCTTAATACATAGTTTGATGAGTTCGATGAAGTCGTCTTTCGAGACGGGCAGTGAAATGTTATCCAGGGAATCTATGAGAAACTCTAGTAAATCATCAACTGGGACCTTTGTAAAGAGTGACGTTACATCAAAGCTGACCAGTTTAAAATCATGATTAATGTGTAAGTTATTGAGTTTATCAACCAGATCCATATTATTCTTGATATTGGAGTTAGAAATGTTGCCAACTAGGGGATTTAGTAAAGAAACTAACCATTTAGATAGTTTATAAGAGATTGACCCAACTGAGCTAATGATGGGTCTTGCTGGGTTATTGGGCTTGTGGGTCTTGATTACACCGTACATGTATGGCAGTGGAGGGGACATTGAAGTAAGATGTTTAATGAGAGTAGCTTTGCCTCTCAATAGGGACTTCAGTTTTTTGTTGAACTGGGTGTTGACAGTGTTGAGAGGATTATTTATGAGTTTAGAATATGTTGTAGTATCACATAAAAGGTCATTCATTTTAGAGATATATTCATCTTTGGTCATCAACTGACCATCTGACCTGACCACCAACCGTTGTGTGCTATTTAAAGATTAGTAGGGTCATTACCTAATACCTGACCATTGTGGACCTGGTCTCACCCTCCTCTGTATATATACACCTTGGTTTGTATTTCTCTCTCTAGTTTGTACTCACCCCTGAAGATGTGAATTACACGAAAGCGCTTGGGAACTTCGTGTTTTCTTTTTTCCTTGTGGTTATCAGCATATACCTAGATCACGCGCACCAACAGTGATTTACTTGCATGTATATATATATATGTATATATATATATATATATATATATATATATATATATATATATATATATATATATATATATATATATATATATATATATATCTTGATAAAAACACACGGGACAAGGGAAACAAAGGAGCACCTTAGCTTTCGTCTTTATTCAAGACATCTTCAGAGGCAACTTCAGGTAGACAGTTTCATTCACTTTTTATCGAATCACCTTGAGTCTACCAAAATGTCAGTTTTTTCTGCTATGTTCTTAAGATGTCTTCGTATTTGTGACTCTGAATTTATTGACGATGAATTGAAACGCATTCGTTCCATTGCACAGAAACTCGGGTACCCTTCTGTGTTTGTTGATCGTTGTTTTAAAAGGGCTAAAAAATCCTTTCATTCCTCTCAAACCAAACAAGTTCCTACACTTAAGAATATTTTGACTCTGCCCTATCGTAATGAATTTGTCCCGTTAGTTAGGTCCCTCAAGCTTCTAAATATTAATGTTGTTTTCAAGTATGACTCAACCATTACCAATATGTTAATAAGGAATAGCCCAAGTTTGAATGTAAATGGAAGTGTTTATTGTATTCCATGTAGCAAATGTAATTGTAATTATGTAGGACAGACAGGAAAAACACTGCAGCTCAAAATCAAACAACATAAGTATAATATTAGAACAGCATCTGAAAGCAGTGCCTTGTTCGTTCATGTTAGGAATAATAATCACCCCATTGCTTGGGAAAAAAGCTTAGAAATATTTAAATCATCTTGTGTCACAGAAAGACTTCTGGTTGAAGCTAGTTTGATTAAGGAATTAAAATTAATAAACCTTAGTGATGGTCAGTTCAAAACTGATAATATGTTACATAAATTTATTTGTCAGTGGTCCAAGGTTAAAATGCTTTGAAAACCTTAGATCTAGGTGTATGATAGTTATTTTGTGGGTCCCTTATTTTTGACCTGACCTGACTAGTCACGTCACCCCCCTTCTCTTAAGCTCCTCTACATGTGTGTTGATGTGGGGATTAGTGGATGACATCATTATGACCTGACCTCATGTTTTTAAGGTCACCCTGTATATTTAAGCCTCTCTCTGTCCATGTAATCCAGTTGCCTCTGAAGATGTCTTGAATAAAGACGAAAGCTAAGGTGCTCCGTTGTTTCCATTTTCCCGTGTGATTTTATCAAGATTTATCTTATCCACGTTTTCATTGTGGATTTACATGAAATATATATATATATATATATATATACAGTCAACCCTCACTTTACGCGGTTAATGTAACCCGCAGGGTCCCGCGTAAAGTGAATAACATAACATATGGGATTAATTGAAATAGAGTCCGGGCCGACCCCCAAACTCCACTTTTTGACGACACACAACTATGTTGTAGTATAAATTTTATCTTATCTTTATGATGGTATGAAAAAACAAATAATATAGAAGAGGTTAGGTTAGGATAAATAAAGGTTAACATAGGAAAAATAAAGGTTAGGTTAGGAAAACTAAAAGTTATGTGGAACACTTACATTAGTAGAAGAGATGGGTCGGCATACGGGGATGGAGGCTGGTTCCGAGGAAGAGGGCAGATTACTGGCCCTCAGGTGAATCACCATTACTAGGTGAATCACCATCACTGTCACTTACAGTTGTCAGGGCTTCCCTGACAAATCCCTCAAAGTCATCTTCACTGTCACTATCACTGGCTTGGGCTGGCTGTGGTGGGTTGCGGGCGAAGAAACAGTGGCGTAGCTAGAGTGAGTGCCGCCCGGGGCGGCCCTTGAGTTTGCCGCCCCGTGCCCCCACAAAAAATACATATTGCACAGTGACTCACTCTTATATATATATATATATATATATATATATATATATATATATATATATATATATATATATATATATATATATATATATATATATATATATTAAATAGTTTGTGTACCATTATAATATTACTGTACTTTCACATACTCAAATATAGTATGCTTTAAATACACACCAAACATACTTAAACTTTATAAGTTAATCCTCGTCGTGTCTGACCTAACACCTGACCCACACCACATGAGCTCACTGGCATACTTGTTTGAAGTTGTTTCCTTAATCCTCAACAGGTTACAGGTTGTGTGTGTGGCCGGGGGGGGGGCGCATAGCAAGGGTGTAGCTCATGACGTGGCCGTGATGATGTGGGTCAGGTGTTAGGTCAGACACGACAAGGATTAACTTGCCGCCGATACAAAGGGATGGATTAACGTCTCCAGTAGCTGCAGATATGGGTGATGAGCAGACCCAAAAGTGCCGCCCGGGGCGGACCGCCCCCCCCCGCCCCCCCTAGCTACGCTAGTGCGAAGAAATCTGTTATGCTTTGCTGACGGCTGGTGTTGATGTTGTCGTGATACACCTTGATGTAGGGCTCCATAGTCTGCAACAGCTGGGTAGTGAAGATTTCATACCTGTTTGCGTCAGGGTCGTCGGAAAGGAGGAGTTTGGCTTTCTCGATACACTCGATGGCACCCCTAACATTACTATGGGATAAGTGTTGTTCTTCTTGGGATGACGCACCACCTGCCTCTTCACTGACGTCGTCATCATCATCATCTACCATCTCCTCGTTAGTCACATCAGGTTCCATTATCACCTCCAGGATGTCGTCGTTGGTGGTCTCGGAGAAGCCTGGAACTGTAACAGTCTGCGCAGCTTCTCTGGCAAGGTCCACTGCTACTGCAACAATCTGAACCTCACCAATCACAGATTGACTCCTCCTCTCACCTGGTATTCCATGCAACACATGTCTCCATGCGTGACGAATTGTAGCAATAGACAGCTGATCCCATGACTCCACCAAGAAGTCCACAGCTTTCTTGATGTTAAATACTCTCCAGAATTGTTTGAACAGTATTTTTTGCTGTGCCAACTGTTGATCCTCATCTTCTTTGCTCTTGCTATCGGTGGTGGTGTCACTCAGGTTGCGCAACTCTTCCCTGGTGTTGGTGTAGTCGTTC